>NC_092496.1:185000-367500 GCF_047495875.1 Pithys albifrons albifrons
ACCAGTGTGATTTTCACCGAGAAAGCAAGCTCTAGCTCTGGATTGTTAGATACATATGATTCACTTTCCAGTCCAGAAGAAATGTCGTTCCTGATGCCTTCTGTCTGGCAGGAATAAACTCTTTTAAATTTAGCAGAGCATGGAACTGTTAACTGCACTTTTCGAGATGAACTTCCTATAAGGAGCAACGGTGCTTTTCCCAGAGTAAGAAAGCTCCAGGCCTCGATTCTCTCTTGCATATCATTCATTTTCCAAAACCATAACAAATGTGTATCCTCATGCCTTCTGTCTGGCAGGAATCAACTCTTACACTTGTTACCAGAGTAAGTGATTATTATTTGCACTTTGTGAGATGAACTTCCCAAAAGGAGCACCTGTGCTTTTTTCAGAGTAAGAAAGCTCCAGGCCTCGATTCTCAGATGCATAGGATTCACTTTCCAAAACCATAAGAAATGTGTTTCCTTATATGTTCTGTCTGGCAGGAATCAAATGTTTCACTTGTTAAAGGACCATGGGAGTTTTATTTGCACTTTGCGAGATGAACTTGTTTCAAGGAGCACTTGTGCTTTCCCCAAATAAGAAAGCTCCAGGCATGGATTATCTGATGCATATGATTCACTTTCAAAAGCCGTTAGAAATGAGTGCCCTAATGTATTCTCTCTGGCAGGAATCAAGTTTCCACTTGTTAGCAGAGCATGGCACTGTTAGTTGCATTTTGGAAGATGAGCTTCCCATAAAGAACAAGTCTGTTTCTCACCGAGAAATAAAGCTCCAGGCCTGGATTCTCTGATGCATGTGATTCATTTTCCAAAGCCATAACAAATGTGTATCGGCAAGAATCAGCTGTTTCACTTGTTAGCACAGGTGGGACTCTTCGCTACACTTTGCGAGAGTACATTCCCATAAGTAACAACTGTTTCTTTCACGGAGAAAGAAAGCTCCAGGCCTGGATTCTCTGATGCATATAATTCTCTTTCCAAATCCATAAAAAATATGTATCTTGCAGCCTTCTGTCTGGCACGAATCAACCGTGTCACACTATAGCAGATGACGGGAGAGTTAGTTGCACTTTACGAGATGAGCTCCTCTAAGGAACCACTGTGATTTTCACGGAGAAAGAAAGAACCAGGCCTGGATTCTCTGATGCACATTATTCATTACCAAAGCCATAAGAAATGTGTGTCCTTATGCCTTCTGTCTTGCAAGAATCAACTGTTTCTCTTGTTAGCAATGAAAAGTTGCACTATGCGAGATGAGCTTCCCCTAAGGAACAAAGTTGTTTTTCACCGAGAAAGAAAGATCCAGGCCTGGATTTTTAGATGCATATTATTCACTTATCAAAGCCATAAGAAATGTGTGTCCTTATGCCTTCTGTCTTGCAAGAATCAGCTGTTTCTCTTGTTAGCAACGAAAAGTTGCACTTTGCGAGATGAGCTTCCCCTAAGGAACAAGGTTGTTTTTCACCGAGAAAGAAAGATCCAGTCCTGGATTCTCAGATGCATATGAGAATCTTTCTAAAGCCATAAGAAATATGTGTCCTGATACATTCTTTCTGGCAGGAATCGACTGTTTCACTTGTTAGCAGAAAAATGCTACTCTTTGCGAGCTGAACTTACCCTAAGGAACAACTGTGCTTTGCATCCAGAAAGAGAGCTCCAGTCCTGGATTCTCTGATGCATGTGATGCACTAGCCAGAGCCATAAGAATACTGTGTCCTGATGCCTTCTGACTGAGAGGAATCGACTGTTTCACTTGTTAGCAAAGCAAAGTTGCACTTTGCTCGTTGAGCTTCCCCTAAGGAACAACAGTGCTTTTCACTGTGAAAGCAAGCTCCAGACCTGGAGTTTTAGATGCAAATGATTTAATTTCCAAAACCATAAGAAATATGTGCCCTGATGTCTCCTGTCTGTCAGAAATCAAGAGTTTCACGTGTTAGAAGAGCACCTGAGAGCCCAAGGCTGCCACCTTTTCCCAGGGCGAAAAGCTCAACAGTGCGTGATACGTGCGTGACCGGGAAAGTGCTGTTTTTCAGCCCACTATTCCAGACGGACGAAATTGCCTCCCTGGGTAAAGGTGCCAGGACAGACAGCCACTGTGCATTTTCTAGAAGTAATGCGGCCCCATCATTGGCACCTGAGAGCCCAAGTTTGCCACCTTTTACCTGGGTGCAAAGCTCGACGGTGCGTACCTTGTGCGTGTCCGGGAAAGGGCCATTTTTCAAACCCAGAATTCCAGAAGGAAGACGATTACTCCCAGGGAAAAGGTGCCAGGACAGAAAGCCATTGTGCCTTTTCTAGAGGAAATCGGGCCCCGTCACAGGCACCTGAGAGCCCAAGTTTGCCGCCTTTTCGCTGGGCGTAAAGCTCAAAGGTGCGTGAAAACGTGAGGGTCCGGGAAATTGCCGTTTCTCATTCCAGGTTTCCAGACCGATGAAGATTCCTCAGAGGGAAAAGGTGCCTGGACAGAAATCGATTTCTCCTTTTCTAGGGTGAATGGGGTCCCATCACGGGCACCTGAGAGCCCAAGGCTGCCACCTTTTCCCTGGGAGAAAAACTTGAAGGCGCTTCCACTTGCGGGTCCGGGAAAGTGCCATTTTTCAGCCCAGAATTCCAGGACGATGAAGATGTCTCCCTGAGATAAGGTGCCAGGACAGAAAGCCATTGTGCCTTTTCTAGGTAATGGGGCCCCAAAACTGGAACCTGAGAGCCCAAGGCTGCCACCTTTTCCCTGGGTGCAAAGCTCGACAATGCATAACCTGTGCGGGTCCGGGAAAGGGCTTATTTCAGCCCAGAATTCCAGACGGAAATCGATTCCTCCCTGGGAAAAGGTGTCAGGACAGAAAGCCATTGTGCCTTTTCTAGGGGTAATGGGGCCCCATCATTGGCACCTGAGAGCCCAAGGCTGCCACCTTTTGCCTGGGTGCAAAGCTCGACGGTGCGTGCCACGTGTAAGTCCGGGAATGTGCCGTTTCTCATCCCAGAATTCCAAGCCAGCGAAGATTTCTCCCTGGGAAATGTGCCAGGAGAGAAAGCGATTGTGCTTTTTCTAGGGTTAATGGGGCCCCAAAATTGGCAGCTGAGAGCCCAGGGCTGCCACCTTTTCCTGGGTGCAAAGCTCGACGGTGCGTGCCACATGCGGGTAAGGGAAAGAGGCGTTTTCAGCCCAGAATTCCAGACCGAAGAAGATTCCTCCCTGGGAAAAGGTGCCAGGACAGAAAGCGATTGTTATTTATCTAGTAATAACGGGGACCCATCATTGGCACCTGAGAGCCCAAGGCTGCCACCTTTTCCCTGGGCGCAAAGCTAGATGGTGCCTGCCACCTGCAGGTCAGAGAAAGACCTTTGTTCAGCCCAGAATTCCAGACGGATGACGACTCCTCCCAGGGAAAGGGCTCCCAGGACAGAAAGCGATTGTTCCATTTCTAGTGTTAATGGGGGCCCGTCATTGGCATCTGAGAGCCAGAGGTTGCCTCCTTTTCCCTGGGCGCAAAGCACGACAGTGCGTGCCACGTGCTGGTCCCAGAAAGTGCCATTTTACAGCCCAGAATTCCAGACCAATGAAGACTCCTCCCAGGGAAAAGGTGCCAGGACAGAAAGCCATTGTGCTTTTTGTAAAGGTAATGGGGCCCCATCATTGGCACCTGAGAGCCCAAGACTGCCACCTTTTCCCTGGATGCAAAGCTCGATGGTGCGTTCCACTTGCGGGTCCAGGAAAGTGCCGATTCTCAGACCAGAATTCCAAACCGATGAAGATTCCTCCCTGGGAAAAGGTGCCAGGACAGAAAGCTATTGTGCCTTTTGTAGGGGTAATGGGGCACCATCATTGGCACCTGAGAGCCCAAGGCTGCCACCTTTTCACTGGGAGCAAAGCTCAACAGTGTGTACCTTGTGCGGGTTTGGGGCAGTGCCATTTTTGAACCCAGAATTCCAGATGGACGAAGATTCCTTCCAGGGAAAAGGTGCCAGGACATAAAGCAAGTGTTATTTTTCTAGTGTTAACGGGGCCCCATCATTGGCACCTGAGAGCCCAAGGCTGCCACCTTCTGCCTGGGCGCAAATGTCGAGGGTGCGTGCCACTTTCTTGTCTGGGAAAGTGCCATTTTTCAGCCCAGAATTCCAGACGGATGAAGATTCCTCCCAGGGAAAAGGTGCCAGGACAGAAAGCGATTGTTCCATTTCTAGGGTTAATCGGGCCCCATCATTGGCATCTGAGAGCCTGAGGTTGCCTCCTATACCCTGGGCGCAAAGCTCGACGGTGCGTGCTACGTGAGGGTCCAGGAAATTGCCGTTTCTCATTCCAGACTTCCAGACCGACGAAGATTCCTCCCTTGGAAAAGGTGCCAGGACACGAATGGATTTCTCCTTTTTCTAGGGTTAATGGGGCCCCATTATTTGCATTGAGAGCCCAAGCCTGCCCCCTTTTACCTGGGAGCAAAGCTCGACCTTGTGAGCGTTTGGGGCAGTGCCTATTTTGAACCCAGAATTCCAGACGGACGAAGATACCTCCCAGGGAAAAGGTGCCAGGACAGAAATCGAATTGTCCTTTTCTAGGGTCAATGGTGCCCCATCATTGGCACCTGAGAGTTCAAGGCTGCCACCTTTTCCGTGGGCGGAAACATCAACGGTGCGTACCACTTTCCTGTCCAGGAAAGTGCCGTTTTTCAGCCCTGAATTCCAGATGGATGAAGACTCCTCACAGGGAAAAGGCTCCCAGGACAGAAAGCGATTGTTCCATTTCTAGGGTTAATCGGGCCCCATCATTGGCACCTGAGAGCCCAAGGTTGCCTCCTATACCCTGGGCGCAAAGCTCAACAATGCGTGCTACGTGAGGGTCCGGGAAATTGCCCTTTCTCATTCCAGAATTCCAGATCGATGAAGATTCCTCCCTGGGAAAAGGTGCCAGGACAGAAAGCGATTGTTCCAGTTCTAGGGGTAATGGGGCTCCATCATTGGCACGTGTGAGCCCAAAGCTGCCACCTTTACGCAGGTCGCAATACTCGACGGTGCATAGTTGTGCGAGTCAGGGATAGTGCCATTTTTTCAGCCCAGATTTCCATACGGATGAAGATTTCTCACTGGGAAAAGATGCCAGGACAGGAAACGATTGTGCCTTTTCTAGGGTTATTGGTGCCCCATCATTGACACCTGAGAGCCCAAGGCTGCCACCTTTATCCTGGTCGCAAAGCTCTACGGAGCGTGCTATGTGCGGGTCTGGGAAAGTGCCATTTTTCATCCCAGAATTCCAGACGGATGAAGATACCTCCCAGGGAAAAGGTGCCAGGACAGAAAGCGATTGTTCCAGTTCTAGGGGTAATGAGGCTCCATCATTGTCACGTGAGAGCCCAAAGCTGCCACCTTTACCCAGGTTGCAATACTCGACGGTGCATAGGTGTGCGGGTCAGGGATAGTGCCATTTTTTCAGCCCAGAATTCCAGACCGATGAAGATTCCTCAGAGGGAAAAGGTGATAGGACACAAAGCCATTGTGTATTTTGTAAAGGTAATGGGGCCCCATCATTGGCACCTGAGAGCCCAAGGCTGCCACCTATTCCGTGGTCGCAAAGCTCAATGGTGCGTATTTGTGCGGGTCCAGGAAAGTGCCGATTTTCATCCCAGAATTCCAGACGGATGAAGATTCCTCCCAGGGAAAAGGTGCTAGGAGAGAAAGCGTTTGTGCGTTGTCTAATAATAATGGGGCCCCATCATTGGCACCTGAGAGCCCAAGGCTGCCACCTTTTGCCTGTGCTCAAAGCTCAATGGAGCGTGCCAACTGCGAGTCCAGGAAAGTGCTGTTTTTCAGACGAGATTTCCAGACGGATGAAGATTACTCCCATGGAAAAGGTGCCAGGACAGAAAGCGATTTTTACATTTCTTGGGTTAATGGGGCCCCATCATTGGCACCTGAGAGTCCAAGGCCCCCATTTTTTCCCTGGGCGTAAAGCCGGACGGTGCATGCCACATGCTCTTTTTTAAGCCCAGAATTCCAGACACACAATGATTCCTCCCTGGGAAAAGGTGCCAGGACAGAAAGGGATTGTTCCATTTCTTGGGTTAATACGGCCCCATCATTGACTCCTGAGAGTCCAAGGCTGCCACCTTTTGCCTGGGCTCAAAGCTCGACGGAGCGTGCCAAGTACGAGTCTAGATAGTGCCGTTTTTCAGCCCAGAATTCCAGACAGACAAAGATTCCTCCCAGGGAAAATGTGCCAGGACAGAAAGCGATTATGCGTTTCCTAGGGGTAATGGGGCCCTCACATTGCCACCTGATAACCCAAGGCTGCCACCTTTTCCCTGGGCTCAACGCTCGATGGAGTGTGCCAGCGGCGGGTAACGGCACATGCTGTTTTTCAACCCAGATTTCCAGAATGACGAAGATTCCTCATATGGAAAATGTTCCAGGACAGAAAGCGATTGTTCCAGTTCTAGGGTAAATGCGGCCCTCTCATTGCCACATGACAGCCCAAGGCTGTCACCTTTTCCCTGGGCTCAAAGCTCGACGGAGTGTGCCAGGTGGGGTCCGGGAAAGTGCCGTTTCTCAGCCCAGAATTCCAGATGTACGAGGATTACTGCAAGGGAAAAAAGTGCCAGGACAGAAAGTGATTGTTCCTTTTCTAGGGTTTATGGGGCCCCATCATTGGCACTTGAGAGCCAATGCTGCCACCTTTTCCCTCGGTGAGCACCCCAACGGTCCCTGTCACATGTGGGTTTTTCAATCCAGAAAAATGAACATTCCTCCCTTGGAAATCATGCCAGGACAGAAAGCGATTCTTCCTTTTCTAGGGTTAATGTGGACCCATCTTAGGCACCTGAGAGCCCAAGGCTGCCACCTTTTCCCTGGGCTCAAAGCTCGACAGTGCGGGCGAGGTGCGGGTCTGGGAAAGTTCCAGTTTTCAGCCCAGAATTGCAGAGGGCCCAAGATTCCTCCCAGGGAAAAGGTGCTAGGAGAGAAAGGGATTGTGCCTTTTCTAGGAGTAATGGGGCCCCATCATTGCCACCTCAGAGCCTAAGGCTGCCACCTTTTCCCTGGGCTCAAAGCTCGACGGAGCGTGCCAAGTGCGGGTGAGGGAAAGTGCCGTGTTTCAGCCCAGGATTCCAGGTAGACCATGATTCCTCCCAGGGAAAAGGTGCCAGGACAGAAAGCTATTGTGCCTTTCTTAGGGGTAATGGTGCCCCATCATTGACACCTGAGAGCCCAAGCCTGCCACCGTTTCCCTGGGCTCAAAGCTCCACAGAGTGTGCCAGGTGCTGGTCAGGGTACCCCTTTTTTCAGCCCAGATTTCCAGAATGACGAAGATTCGTCACAGGGAAAATGTGTCAGGATAGAAAGCGATTGTTCCAGTTCTAGGGTAAATGCGGCCCCCTCATTGGCACCTCACAGCCCAAGGCTGTCACCTTTTCCCTGGGCTAAAAGGCCGATGGTGCGTGCCACATGCGGGTTTTTCAGCCCAGAATTCCAGACGGACGATGATTCCTCCCAGGGAAAATGTGCCAGGACAGAAAGGGATTGCTCCTTTTCAAGGGTTAATGCGGCCCCATCTTTGAGATCTGAGAGCCCAAGGCTGCCACCTTTTCCCTGGGCTCAAAGCTCGACGGAGGGTGCCAAGTGCTGGTCCGGGAAAGTGCCGTTTCTCAGCCCAGAATTCCAGACGGACGAAGATTCCTCCCAGGGAATAGGTGCTAGGAGAGAAAGCGATTGTGCCTCTTCTAGGGGTAATGCGGTCCCATCATTGGCACCTGAGAGCGCAAGGCTGCCACCTTTTCCCTGGCCTCAAAGCACGACGGAGGTTGCCAAGTGCGGGCCCGGAAAAGTGCTGTTTTTCAGACCAGAATTCCAGACGGATGAAGATTCCTCCTTTAGAAAAGGTGCCAGGACAGAAAGCGATTGTTCCTTTTCTAGGGTTAATGGGGCCCCATCATTGACACCTGAGAGCCCAAGGCTGCCACCTTTTCCCTGGGCGCACACCCCAAAGGTCCATGTCGCATGCGGGTTTTTCAGCCCAGAATTCCAGACGGATGAAGATTCCTTCCTGGGAAATCGTGCCAGGACAGAAAGCGATTGTTCCTTTTCTAGGGTTAATGGGGTCCCATCATTGGCACTTGAGAGCTGAAGGTTACCACCTATTCCCTGGGCGCAAAGCTCGGCGGTGCATGCCACATGCGGTTTTTTCGGCACAGAAATCGAGACGGACGATGATTCCTCCCAGGGAAAAGGTGCCAGTAAAGAAAGCGATTGTTCCTTTTCTAGGGTTAATGTGGCCCCATCTTTGGCAACTCAGAGCCCAAGGCTGCCACCTTTTCCCTGGCCTCAAAGATCGACGGTGCGTGCCACCTGCGGGTCAGGTAAAGTGCCTTTTTTCAGCCCAGAATTCCAGATGACCAAGATTCCTCCCAGAGAAAAGGTGTTTAGACAGAAAGGGATTTTTACATTTCCTGGGGTAATGGGGTCCCATCATTGGCACCTGTGAGCCCAAGGATGCCACCTTTTCCCTGGCCTCAAAGCACAACGGAGGGTACCAGGTGCGGGTCAGGGAAAGTGCCGTTTATGAGCCCGGAATTCCAGGCAGACCATGATTCCTCCCAGGGAAAAGGTGCCAGGACAGAAAGCGATTGTGCCTTTCTTAGGGGTAATGGGGCCCCATCATTGGCAGCTGAGAGCCCAAGGGTGACACCTTTTCCCTGGGCTCAAAGCTCGACAGAGTGTGCCAGGTGCTGGTCAGGGTACGTGACTTTTTTCAGTCCAGATTTCCAGAATGACGAAGATTCCTCCCAGGGAAAATGTGCCAGTATAGAAAGCGATTGTTCCAGTTCTAGGGTAAATGCGGCCCCCTCATTAGCACGTCACAGCCCAAAGCTGTCACCTTTTCCCTGGGCTCAAAGCCCAACGGTGCGTGCCACATGCAGTTTTTTCAGCCCAGACTTCCAGACGGACGATGATTCCTCCCAGGGAAAAGGTGCCAGGACAGAAAGCGATTGCTCCTTTTCTAGGCTTAATGCGGCCCCATATTTGGGATCTGAGAGCCCAAGGCTGCACCTTTTCCCTGGGCTCAAACCTCAATGGAGCGTGGCAAGTGCGAGTCAGGGAAATTGCGGTTTTTCAGCCCAGATTTCCAGACAGACGAAGATTCCACCCTGGGAAAAGGTGCAAGGACAGAAAGCGATTTTTACATTTCTTGAGTTAATGGGGCCCCATCATTGACACCTTAGAGTCCAAGGCTGCCATCTTTTCCCATGGGTGCAAAGCCGGACGGTGCAAGCCACATGCTGTTTTTAAACCCAGAATTCCAGACGGACGATGATTCCTCCCTGAGAAAATCTGCTAGGACAGAAGGGATTATTCCATATCTTGGGTTAATGGGGCCCCATCATTGGCAGCTGAGAGCCCAAGGCTGCCACCTTTTCCCTGGGCTGAAAGGTCGATGGTGCGTGCCACCCGCGGGTCAGGTAAAGTGCCTTTTTTCAGCCCAGAATTCCAGATGGACAAAGATTACTCAAAGTGAAAAGGTGCTAGGACAGAAAGGGATTGTTCCTTTTCCTGGGGTAATGCGGCCACATCATTGGCACCTGTGAGCCCAAGGCTGCCACCTTTTCCCTGGGCTCAAAGCACGACGGAGCGTGCCAGGTGTAGGTCAAGGAAAGTGCCGTTTATCAGCCGGAATTCCAGTCAGCTTAAGATTCTACCCTGGGATAAAGTGCCAAGACAGAAAGCGATTTTTCCATTTCTAGGTTCAAGGGGCCCCATCATTGGCACCTGAGAGCCGAAGGCTGCCACCTTTTCCCTGGGCGCAAAGCCCGACGGTGCGTGCCACATGCGGTTTTTTCAGCCCCAAATTCCAGACGGACAATGATTCCTCCCCAGGAAAAACGTGCCAGAACAGAAAGCAGTTGTGCCTTTTCTAGGGTTAATGGGTCCCCATCATTGGCACCTGAGAGCCCAAGACTGCCACCTTTTCACTGGGCATAAAGCTAGAGAGAGCGTGCCAGCTGTGGGTCTGGGAAAGTGCAATTTTTCATCCCAGATTTCCAGATGGACGAAGATTCCTGCCAGGGAAAAGGTGCCAGGACAGAAAGCGATTGTTCCAATTCTAGGGTTAATGCGGCCCCCTCATTGGCACCTGACAGCCCAAGAGTGTCACTTTTCCCTGGGCGCAAAGCCCGACGGTGCGTGCCACTTGTGGGTTTTTCAGCCCTAAATACCAGACGGATGAAGATTCCTCCCAGGGAAAAGGTGCTAGGACAGAAAGCGATTGTGCCTTTTCTAGGGTTAATGGGGCCGCATCATTGGCACCTGAGCGTTCAAGGCTGCCACATTTACCGTGGGCTCAAAGCTCAACGGAGCCTGCCACGTGTGGGTCCGGGAAAGTGCCCTTTTTCATCCCCGAATACCAGACACACCAAGATTCCTCCCAGGGAAAAGGTGCCAGGAGAGAAAGCGATTGTGCCTTTTCTAAGGGTAACAGGGCCCCATCATTGGCAGCTGAGAGCCCAAGGCTGCCACCTTTTCCCTGGGCTCAAAGCACGACGGATAGTTCCAAGTGCTGGTCAGGGAAAGTGCTGTTTTTGAGCCCAGGATTCCTTACGGATGAAGATTCCTCCCAGGGAAAAGGTGCCAGGACACAAAGCGATTGTGCCTTTTCTAATGTTAATGCGGCCCCACATTTGGCACCAGAGAGCCCCAGGCTGCCACCTCTTCCATGGGCTCAAAGCTCGACGGAGCGTGTCAGTTGCGGGTCAGGGAAAGTGCCGTTTATCAGCGCAGAATTCCAGGAGGTTTAAGATTCTACCCTGGGATAAAGTTCCAAGACAGAAAGTGATTTTTCCATTTCTGGGTTTAAGGCGCCCAATCATTGGCGCCTAAAAGCCCAAGGCTGCCACCTTTTCCCTGGCCTCAAAGCTCGACGGAGTGTGCCAGGTGCGGTTCTGAGAAAGCGTAATTTTTCAGCCCAGATTTCCAGATGAAGATTCTTCCCTGGGAAAAGGTGCCAGGACAGGAATTGATTTCTCCTTTTCTAGGAGTAATGGGGACCCATCATTAGCACCTGAGAGCCAAAGGCTGCAACCTTTTCCCTGAGCGCAAAGCTCGACGGTGCGTGCCACTTGCGGGTCCAGGAAAGTGCTGTTTCTCATCCCAGATTTCGGGGCCAATGAAGATTTCTCCCAGTGAAAACGTGCCAGGACAGAAAGCGATTGTGCCTTTTCTAGGGCTAATGGGGCCTCATCATTGACACCTGACAGCCGAAGGCTGCCACCTTTTCCCTGGGCGCATAGCCCGACGGTGGGTGTCATATGCGGTTTTTTCAGCCCAGAATTCCAGATGGACGATGATTCCTCAGAGGGAAAAGGAGCCAGGATAGAAAGCACTTTCCCAGACCCACACGTGGCAGGCTCCGTCGAGCTTTGTTCCCAGTGAAAAGGTGGCAGGCTTGGGCTGTCAGGTGCCAATGAAGGGGCCCCATTAATCCTGGAAAAGGAACAGTCGCTTACTGTCCTGGCACATTTTCCCTTGGTGGAATCTTGGTTCGTCTGGAATTCTGGGCTGAAAAACCTGCACCTGGCATGCTCCGTCGGGCTTCGCGCCCAGGGAAAATGTTGAGGTCTTGGACTCTCAGGTGCCAATGATGGGGACCCATTAACCCTAGAAAAGGAACAATCGCTTTCTGTCCTGGCACCTTTTCCCTCTGAGGAATCTTCATAGGTCTGGAATTCTGGGCTGAAAAACGGCACTGTCCCGGACCCGCACTTGGCACGCTCCGTCGAGCCTTGAGCCCAGGGAAAAGGTGGCAGCCTTGGGCTCTCAGGTGCCAATGATGGGGTGCCAATACTCTTAGAAAAGGCACAATTGCTTTCTGTCCTGGCACGTTTTTTCCAGGGAGGAATAATCGTCCGTCTGGAATTCTGGACTGAAAAAACTGCATGTGGCACGCACCGTTGGGCTTTGCGCCCAAAGGTGGCAGCCTTGGCCTGTGAGGTGCTAATGATGGGGCCCCATTAACCCTAGAAAAAAAACAAAGGCTTTCTGTCCTGGCACCTTTTCCCAGGGAGGAATCTTGGTCTGTCTGGAAATCTAGGCTGAAAAATTACGCTTTCCCAGAACAGCACCTGGCATACTTCGTCGAGCATTGAGGCCAGGGAAAAGGTGGCAGGCTTGGGATCTCAGGTGCCAATGATGGTACCCCATTACCCCTACAAAAGGCACAATTGCTTTCTGTCCTAGCACCTATTCCCTGGGAGGGATCCTGATCCGTCTGGAATTCTGGGATGAAAAATGGCACTTTCCTTCCCACACTTGGCATGCTCCGTCGAGCTTTGAGCCCAGGGAAAAGGTGGCAGCCTTGAGCTCTCAGCTGCCAAAAGTGGAGCCGCATTAACAACAGAAAAGGCACAATCGCTTTCTGTGCTAGCACCTTTTCCCTGGGAGGAATCTTGGTCCGTCTGGAATTTGGGGCTGAAAAACCCGCATGTGAAACGCAACGTCAGGCATTGAGACCAGGGAAAAGGTGACAGCCTTGGGCTGTCAGGAGCCAATGAGTGTGCCACATTTACCCTAGAAAAGGAACAATCTCTTTCTGTCCTGGCACTTTTTCCCTGGGAGGAATCTTCGTCAGTATGGAAATCTGGACTGAAAAAGAGCACGTACCCTGACCTGCACCTGGCACACTCCTTTGAGCTTTGAGCCCAGGGAAAAGGTGGCAGGCTTGGGCTCTCAGGTACCAATGATGGGGCCCCATTACCCCTAGGAAAGGCACAATCGCTTTCTCTCCTGGCTCCTTTTCCCTTGGAGGTATCTTCTTCTGTCTGGAATTCTGGGCTGAAAAACAGCACTTTCCCTCACCCGCACTTGGCATGCTCCATCGTGCTTTGAGCCCAGGGAAAAGGTGGCAGCCTTGGGCTCTCAGGTGCCAATGATGAGGCCTCATTACTCTTAGAAAAGGCACAATTGCTTTCTGTCCCAGGACCTTTTCCCAGGGTAGAATCTTAAGCCTCTTGGAAATCCTGGCTGATAAACGACACTTTCCCTTACCCGCATGTGGCACGCACCGTCATGCTTTGAGGCCAGGGAAAAGGAGGCAGCCTTGGGCTCTCAGCTGCCAATGATGGGGCCCCATTATTCTTAGAAAAGGCACAATCGCTTTCTGTCCTAGGACATTTTCCCTGGGAGGAATCTTCATCCGTCTGGAATTCTGAGCTGAAAAACGGCATTTGCCGCACCCGCACTTGGCACGCACCGTCGAGTTTTGCGCCCAGGTTAAAGGAGGCAACCTTGGGCTCTCAGGTGGCAATGACGGGGCCGCATTAACCCTACAAAAGGCACAATCGCTTTCTGTCCTGGCAGCTTTTTGCTGGGAGGAGTCTTCGTCCGTCTGGAATTCTGGGCTGAAAAACGGCACTTCCCGAAACCCGCAACTGGCACGCACCGTAGAGCTTTGCGCCCAGTTTAAAGGAGGCAACTTTGGGCTCTCAGGTGGCAATGACGGGGCCCCATTAAGCCTACAAAAGGAGCAATCGCTTTCTGTCCTGACAGCTTTTTGCTGCGAGGAGTCTTCGTCCGTCTGGAATTCTGGAATGAAAAACGGCACTTTCCCTGACCCCCACATGACACGCAACATCTAGCTTTGCGCCGAGGGAAAAGGTGACACCCTTGGGCTCTCAGGTGCCAATGATGGGGCCCCATTAACACTAGAAAAATAACAATCACTTTCTGTCCTGGCACCTTTTCCCTGGGAGGAATTTTCGTCCGTCTGGAATTCTGGTCTGAAAAACTGCAATTTCCCGGACACACACGTGGCACGCACCGTCAATCTTTATATCCAGGGAAAAGGTGGCAGCCTTGGGCTCACAGGTGCCAATGAGGGGGTCGCATTAACCCTAGACCTGGAACAATCGCTTTCTGTCCTGGCACCTTTTTCTTGGGAGGAATCTTCATCCATCTGGAATTCTGGGATGAAAAACTGCATTTGCCGGACCCGCGCATGGCATGCATCGTCGAGGCTTGAGCCCAGGGAAAAGGTGACAGCCTTCGGCTCTCAGGTGCCAATGATGGGGCCCCACTAACTCTAGAAAAGGAACAAACACTTTCTATCCTGGCACGTTTTCCTTAGCAGGCATCTTCATCCGTCTGGAATTCTGGGCTGAAATAACCGCATGTGGCATGCACCGTCGGGCTTTGCGCCCAGGGAAAATGTGGCAGCCTTCGGCTCTCAGGTGGCAATGATGGGGCCCCATTAACCCTAGAAAAGAAACAATCGTTTTCTGTCCTGGCACCTTTTCCCTGGAGCAATCTTGGGCCATCTGGAAATCTGGGCTGAAAAATTACGCTTTCCCCGACCCGCACCTGGCACACTCCGTCGAGCTTTGAGGCCAGGGGAAAGGCGGCAGCCTTGGGCTGCCACGTGCCAATGATGTGGCCCCTTATACCTAGAAATGGAACAATCTCTTTCTGTCTTGGCACTTTATCCCAGGGAGGAATCTTAAACCGCCTGGAATGTCGGGTTGATCAATGGCTCTTTCCCTGACCCGCACCTGGCACGCTCCGTCGTGCTTTGAGGCCAGGGAAAAGGTGTCAGCCTTGGGCTCTCAGGTGCCAATGATGGGGCCCCATTACCCCTAGAAAAGGCACAATCGCTTTCTGTGCTAGCACATATTCCCTAGGAGGAATCTCGGTCCGTCTGGAATTCTGGGTTGAAAAACGGTACTATCCCGGATCCGCACTTGGCATGCTGCGTCGAGCTTTGAGCCCAGGGAAAAGGTGGCAACCTTGGGCTCTCAGGTGCCAAAAGTGCGGCCGCATTAACACTAGGAAAGTAACTATCGCTTTCTGTCCTGGCACGTTTTGCCTGGCAGGAATCTTTGTCTGTCTGGAATTCTGGGCTAAAAAACCTGAACTTGGCATGTTCCGTCGAGCTTTGCGCCCAAGGAAAAGGTGGCAGCCTTTGGCTCTCAGGTGCCAATGATGGGGCTCCATTAACCCAAGAAATGGAACAATTCCTTTCTTTCCTGACACCTTTTCCCAGGGAGGAATCATCGTCCGTCTGGAATTCTGGACTTAAAAAACAGCATGTGATAGGCACCGTCGGGCTTTCCGCCCAGGGAAAAGGTGGCAGCCTTGGACTCTCAGGTGCCAATGATGGGGCCCCATTAACCCAGGAAATGTAAAAATTGCTTTCTGTCTTGGCAGCTTTTCCCAGGGTGGAATCTTCGTCTGTCCGGAAATCTGGGCTGAAAAAGTACACTTTCCCTGGCACGAATGTGGCACGCTCTGTCGAGGTTTGCCCCCAGGGAAAAGGTGGCAGTCTTGGGCTCTCAGGTGTCAATGATGGGTCCGCATTAACCCTAGAAAAGGAACAATCCCTTTCTGTCCTGACTCCTTTTCCCTGGGAGGAATCTTCATCCGTCTGGAATTCTGGGATGAAAAAAGGCATTTCCCGGACCTGCACCTGGCATGCACCGTCGAGCTTTGAGCCCATGGTAAAGGTGGCAGCCTTGGGCTCTCAGGTGCCAAAGACGGGGCCGCATTAACATTAGAAAAGGAACAATCGCTTTCTGTCCTGGCGAGTTTCTCCCAGGGAGAAATTATCATCTGTCTGGAATTCTGGGCTGAATAAAGGGCATGTGGCAGGCACCGCCAGGCTTTGAGCCCAGGGAAAAAGTGACAGCCTTGGGCTGTCAGGAGCCAATGAGTGCGCCACATTTACCCTAGAAAAGGAACAATTGCTTTCTGTCCTGGCTCTTTTTCCCTGGGAGGAATCTTCGTCAGTCTGGAAATCTGGGCTGAAAAAGAGCACGTACCCTGACCCGCACCTGGCACACTCCTTTGAGCTTTGAGCCCAGGGAAAAGATGGCAGCCTTGGGCTCTCAGGTGCCAATGATGAGGCCTCATTACTCTTAGAAAAGGCACAATCGCTTTCTGTCCCAGGACCTTTTCCCAGGGTAGAATCTTAAACCTCTTGGAAATCCTGGCTGATAAACGACACTTTCCCTTACCCGCATGTGGCACGCACCGTCATGCTTTGAGGCCAGGGAAAAGGAGGCAGCCTTGGGCTCTCAGCTGCCAATGATGGGGCCCCATTATTCTTAGAAAAGGCACAATCGCTTTCTGTCCTAGGACATTTTCCCTGGGAGGAATCTTCATCCGTCTGGAATTCTGAGCTGAAAAACGGCATTTGCCGCACCCGCACTTGGCACGCACCGTCGAGTTTTGCGCCCAGGTTAAAGGAGGCAACCTTGGGCTCTCAGGTGGCAATGACGGGGCCGCATTAACCCTACAAAAGGCACAATCGCTTTCTGTCCTGGCAGCTTTTTGCTGGGAGGAGTCTTCGTCCGTCTGGAATTCTGGGCTGAAAAACGGCACTTCCCGAAACCCGCAACTGGCACGCACCGTAGAGCTTTGCGCCCAGTTTAAAGGAGGCAACTTTGGGCTCTCAGGTGGCAATGACGGGGCCCCATTAAGCCTACAAAAGGAGCAATCGCTTTCTGTCCTGACAGCTTTTTGCTGCGAGGAGTCTTCGTCCGTCTGGAATTCTGGAATGAAAAACGGCACTTTCCCTGACCCCCACATGACACGCAACATCTAGCTTTGCGCCGAGGGAAAAGGTGACACCCTTGGGCTCTCAGGTGCCAATGATGGGGCCCCATTAACACTAGAAAAATAACAATCACTTTCTGTCCTGGCACCTTTTCCCTGGGAGGAATTTTCGTCCGTCTGGAATTCTGGTCTGAAAAACTGCAATTTCCCGGACACACACGTGGCACGCACCGTCAATCTTTATATCCAGGGAAAAGGTGGCAGCCTTGGGCTCACAGGTGCCAATGAGGGGGTCGCATTAACCCTAGACCTGGAACAATCGCTTTCTGTCCTGGCACCTTTTTCTTGGGAGGAATCTTCATCCATCTGGAATTCTGGGATGAAAAACTGCATTTGCCGGACCCGCGCATGGCATGCATCGTCGAGGCTTGAGCCCAGGGAAAAGGTGACAGCCTTCGGCTCTCAGGTGCCAATGATGGGGCCCCACTAACTCTAGAAAAGGAACAAACACTTTCTGTCCTGGCACTTTTTCCTTAGCAGGAATCTTCATCCGTCTGGAAATCTGGGCGGAAAATTTACGCTTTCCCAGAACCGCACCTGGCACACTCCGTCGAGCTTTGAGCCCAGGGAAAAGTTGGCTGCCTTGGGCTCTCAGGTGCCAAAGACGGGGCCGCATTAACATTAGAAAAGGAACAATCACTTTCTGTCCTGGCGAGTTTCTCCCAGGGAGAAATCATCGTCCGTCTGGAATTCTGGGCTGAATAAACGGCATGTGGCACGCACCGTCAGGCTTTGAGCCCAGGGAAAAGGTGACAGCCTTGGGCTGTCAGGAGCCAATGAGTGCGCCACATTTACCCTAGAAAAGGAACAATCGCTTTCTGTCCTGGCACTTTTTCCCTGGGAGGAATCTTCGTCAGTCTGGAATTCTGGGCTGAAAAAGAGCACGTACCCTGACCCGCACCTGGCACACTCCTTTGAGCTTTGAGCCCAGGGAAAAGGTGGCAGGCTTGGGCTCTCAGGTACCAATGATGGGGCCCCATTACCCCTAGGAAAGGCACAATCGCTTTCTCTCCTGGCTCCTTTTCCCTTGGAGGTATCTTCTTCTGTCTGGAATTCTGGGCTGAAAAACAGCACTTTCCCTCACCCGCACTTGGCATGCTCCATCGAGCTTTGAGCCCAGGGAAAAGATGGCAGCCTTGGGCTCTCAGGTGCCAATGATGAGGCCTCATTACTCTTAGAAAAGGCACAATTGCTTTCTGTCCCAGGACCTTTTCCCAGGGTAGAATCTTAAGCCTCTTGGAAATCCTGGCTGATAAACGACACTTTCCCTGACCCGCACGTGGTACCCTCCGTCGTGCCTTGAGGCCAGGGAAAAGGAGGCAGCCTTGGGCTCTCAGCTGCCAATGATGGGGCCCCATTATTCTTAGAAAAGGCACAATCGCTTTCTGTCCTAGGACATTTTCCCTGGGAGGAATCTTCATCCGTCTGGAATTCTAAGCTGAAAAACGGCATTTGCCGCACCCGCACTTGGCACGCACCGTCGAGTTTTGCGCCCAGGTTAAAGGAGGCAACCTTGGGCTCTTAGGTGGCAATGATGGGGCCGCATTAACCCTACAAAAGGCACAATCACTTTCTGTCCTGGCAGCTTTTTGCTGGGAGGAGTCTTCGTCCGTCTGGAATTCTGGTCTGAAAAACTGCAATTTCCCGGACACACACGTGGCATGCACCGTCGATCTTTATATCCAGGGAAAAGGTGGCAGCCTTGGGCTCACAGGTGCCAATGAGGGGGTCGCATTAACCCTAGACCTGGAACAATCGCTTTCTGTCCTGGCACCTTTTTCTTGGGAGGAATCTTCATCCATCTGGAATTCTGGGATGAAAAACTGCATTTGCCGGACCCGCGCATGGCATGCATCGTCGAGGCTTGAGCCCAGGGAAAAGGTGACAGCCTTCGGCTCTCAGGTGCCAATGATGGGGCCCCACTAACTCTAGAAAAGGAACAAACACTTTCTGTCCTGGCACTTTTTCCTTAGCAGGAATCTTCATCCGTCTGGAAATCTGGGCGGAAAAATTACGCTTTCCCAGAACCGCACCTGGCATGCTCCGTCGAGCTTTGAGGCCAGGGAAAAGGTGGCTGCCTTGGGCTCTCAGGTGCCAATGATGGGGCCCCTTAAACCTAGAAATGGAACAATCTCTTTCTCTCTTGGCACCTTTTCCTTGGGAGGAATCTTCGTCCATCTGGAAATCTGGACTGAAAAACGGCACCTACGCTGACCCGCACCTGGAGTGTTCCGTCGAGCTTTGAGCACAGGGAAACGGTGGCAGGCTTGGGCTCTCAGGTGCCAAAGACGGGGCCCCATTAAACCTAGAAATGGAACAATCCTTTTTTGTTCAGGCACTTTATCCCAGGGTAGAATTTAAACAATTCTGGAATTCTCGGCTGAGAAACGGCACTTTCCCTGACCTGTACCTGGTACCCTCCATCGTGCTTTGAGGCCAGGGAAAAGGTGTCAGCCTTGGGCTCTCAGGTGCCAATGATGCTGCCCCGTTACCCCAAGAAAAGGAACAATCCCTTTCTGTCCTGGCACCTTTTCCCTGGGAGGAATCCTGTTCCATCAGGAATTCTGGGCTGAAAAAGGCACTTTACCTGACCCGGAGGTGGCACGCACCGTCGATCTTTGAGCCCAGGGAAAAGGTGGCAGTCTTGGGCTCTCAGGTGGCAATGATGGGGCCCCATTAACCCAAGAAATGGAACAATCCCTTTTTGTCCTGGCCTTTTTTCCCTGGGAGGAATCATCATCCATCTGGAATTCTGGGCTGAAAAACCAGCATGTGGCATGCACTGTCTGGCTTTGCGGCAAGGGAAAAGGTGGCGGCCTTGGACTCTAAGGTGCCAATGATGGGGCCCCATTAACCTAAGAAATGTAAAAATCGCTTTCTGTCCTGGCATCTTTTTCCTGGGAGGAATCTTCATCCGTCTGGAATTTTGGGCTGAAAAAAGGCACATACCCTGACCCACACCTGGCACACTCCGTCAAGCTTTGAGCCCAGGGAAAAGGTGGCAGCCTTGGGCTCTCAGGTGCCAATGATGGGGCCCCATTACCCCTAGAAAAAGGCACAATCACTTTCTGTGCTAGTACCTATTCCCTGGGTGGAATCTTGGTCCATCTGGAATTCTGGGTTGAAATACGACACTTTACCTAACCCGCACTTGGCATGCTCCATCGAGCTTTGAGCCCAGGGAAAAGGTGGCAGCCTTGGGCTCTCAGGTGCCAAAAGTGGGGCCGCATTAACACTAGAAAAATTACAATCGCTTTCTGTCCTGGCACATTTTCCCTGGGAGGAATCTTCATCCGTCTGGAATTCTGGGCTAAAAAACCCGCAAGTGGCACATACCGTCGGGCATTGCGCCAGGGAAAAGGTGACAGCCTTGGCCTCTCAGGTGCCAGTGATGGGGCACCATTAATCTTAGAAAAGGCACAATCGCTGTCTGTCCCAGCACCTTTTCCCTGGGAGGAATCTTGGGCCGTCTGGAATTCTGGGCTGAAAAACGGCATTTTCTCGGAGACACACGTGCCACGTTCCATCGAGGTTTGAGCCCAGGGGAAAGGTAGCTACCTTGGGCTCTCAGGTGCCAATGATGGGGCCCCATTAACCTAGAAAAGGAACAATCGCTTTTTGCCCTGGCACATTTTACCTTGGAGGAATCTTGGGCCGTCTGGAATTCTGTGCTGAAAACCGGCATTTTCCCAGACCCCCACCTAGCTCGCACTGTCGAGCTTTGAGGCCAGGGAAAAGGTGGCAGCCTTCGGCTCTCAGATGTCAATGATGGGGCCCCATTAACCCTAAAAAAGGAACAATCCCTTTCTATCCTGGCACGTTTTCCCTGGGAGGAATCATCATCGGTCTGGAATTCTGGGATGAAAAAAGGAATTTCCCGAACCCGCACTTGGCATGCACCGTCGAGCTTTGAGCCCATGGTAAAGGGGCAGCCTTGGGCTCTCAGCTGCCAAAGATGGGGCCGCATTAACCTTAGAAAAGGATCAATAGCTTTCTGTCCTGGCGAGTTTCTCCCAGGGAGAAATCATCGTCCGTCTGGGATTCTGGGCTGAATAAAAGGCATGTGGCACGCACCGTCAGGCTTTGAGCCCAGGGAAAAGGTGACAGCCTTGGGCTGTCAGGTGCCAATGAGGGGGCCACATTTACCCTAGAACTGGAACAATCGCTTTCTGTCCTGACACTTTTTCCCGGGAAGGAATCTTGGTCAGTCTGGAAATCTGGACTGAAAAAAGGCACGTACCCTGTCCCGCAACTGGTACTCTCCGTCGTGCTTTGAGGCCAGGGAGAAGGTGGCAGCCTTGGGCTCTCAGCTGCCAATGATGGAGCCGCATTACCCCAAGAAATGGAACAATCCCTTTCTGTCCTGGCACCATTATCCCTGGGAGGAATCTTGGTCCGTCTGGAATTCTGGGCTGAAAAAAGGCACTTTACCTGACCCGCAGGTGGCACGAACCGTCGTTCTTTGAGCCCAGGGTAAAGGTGGCAGCCTTGGGCTCTCAGGTTCCAGTGATGGGGCCCCATTATTCTTAGAAAAGGCACAATGGCTTTCTGCCCTGGCACCTTTTTCCTGGGACGAATCTTCATCCATCTGGAATTCTGGGATGAAATACAGCATTTGCCGGACCCGCACTTGGCATGCACCGTGGAGGTTTTAGCCCAGGGAAAAGGTGGCAACCTTTGGCTCTCAGTTGCCAAAGACGGGGCTGCATTAACCCTAGAAAAGGAACAATTGCTTTCTGTCCTGGCACCTTTTCCCTGGGAGGAATCATCGTTAGTCTGGAATTCTGGGCTGAAAAAACCGCATGTGGCATGCACCGTCGGGCTTTGCGCCCAGGGTAAAGGTCGCAGCCTTCGTCTCTCAGGTGCCAATGATGGGGTCCCATTAACCCTAGAAAAGGAACAAACACTTTCTGTCCTGGCACTTTTTCCTTGGCAGGAATCTTCATGTGTCTGGAAATCTGGACTGAAAAATTACGCTTTCCCCGACCCGCACCTGGCACACTCCGCCGAGCTTTGAGCTCAGGGAAAAGGTGGCAGTCTTGGGCTCTCAGATGGCAATGATGGGGCCCCATTAACCCAAGAAAGGGAACAATCCCTTTCTGTCCTGGCATTTTTTCCCAGGGAGGAATCATCGTCCGTCTGGAATTCTGGGCTTAAAAACAGCATGTGGCATGCACTGTCCGGCTTTGCGTCAAAGGAAAAGGTGGCGGCCTTGGACTCTAAGGTGCCAATGATGGGGCCCCATTAACCCAAGAAATGTAAAAATCGCTTTCTGTCCTGGCACATTTTCCCTGGAAGGAATCTTCATCCGTCTGGAATTCTGGGCTGATAAAAGGCACATACCCTGACCCACACCTGGCACACTCCGACGAGCTTTGAGCCCAGGAAAAAGGTGGCAGCCTTGGGCTCTCAGGTGCCAATGATGGGGCCCCATTACCCCTAGAAAAAGGCACAATCGCTTTTTGTCCTGGCACCTTTTCCCTGGGAGGAATCTTCATCGGTCTCGAATTCTGGGGTAAAAAACCCGCAAGTGGCACACACCGTCGGGCATTGCGCCCAGGAAAAAGGTGGCAGCCTTCAGCTCTCATGTGCCAATAATGGGGCCCCATTATTCTTAGAAACGGCACAATCGCTTTCTGTCCTGGCACGTTTTCCCTGGGAGGAATCTTCATTCATCTGGAATTCTGGAATGAAAAACGTCATTTGCCAAACCTGCGCATGGCATGCACCATCGAGGTTTGAGCCCAAGGAAATAACGGCAGCCTTCGGCTCTGAGCTGCCAAAGATGGGGCTGCATTGACACTAGAAAAGGAACATTCGCTTTCTGTCCTGGCACCTTTTCCCTGGGAGGAATCATCATCCGTCTGGAATTCTGGGCTGAAAAACCAGCAAGTGGCTGACACTGTCGGGCATTGCGCCCAGGGAAAAGGTGGCAGCCTTGGGTTGTCCGGTGCCAATGAGGGGGCCGCATTTATCCTAGAATTGGAAAAATCGCTTTCTGTCCTGGCACCTTTTCCCTAGGAGGAATCATCGTCCGTCTGGAATTCTGGGCTGAAAAACGGCACGTTCCCGGACCCGCACTTGGCACGCTCCGTCGAGCTTTGAGCCCAGGGAAAAGATGGCAGCCTTGGGCTCTCAGGTGCCAAAGGTGTGGCCGCATTAACACTAGAAAAGTAACAATCGCTTTCTGTCCTGGCACATTTTCCCTGGCAGGAATCTTCGTCCGTCTGGAATTCTGGGCTAAAAAACCAGCACTTTGCACGCTCCGTCGATCTTTGAGCCCAGGCAAAAGGTGGCAGCCTTGGGCTCTCAGGTGCCAATGATGGGGCCCCATTAACCCAAGAAATGGAACATACCCTTTCTGTCCTGGCACCTTTTCCCAGGGAGGAATCATCGTCCCTCTGGAATTCTGGGCTTTAAAAACTGCATGTGGTAGGCACCGTCGGGCTTTCCGCCCAGGGAAAAGGTGGCAGCCTTGGACTCTCAGGTTCCAGTGATGGGGCCCCATTAACCCAGGAAATGTAAAAATCGCTTTCTGTCCTGGCAGCTTTTCCCAGGGTGGAATCTTCGTCTGTCCGGAAATCTGGGCTGAAAAACTACACTTTCCCTGGCATGAATGTGGCACGCTCCGTCGAGGTTTGCCCCCAGGGAAAAGGTGGCAGTCTTGGGCTCTCAGGTGTCAATGATGGGTCCGCATTAACCCTAGAAATTGAACAATCGCTTTCTCCCCTGGTGCTTCATCCCAGGGTACAATCTTAAACCGCCTGGTATTCCGGGCTGATAAACGGCACTTTCCCTAAACCGCACGTGGCACACTCCGTCGTGCTTTGAGCCCAGGGAAAAGGTGGCACCCTTGAGCTCTCAGGTGTCAAAAGTGGGCTCGCATTAACACTAGAAAAAGAACAATCGCATTCTGTCCAGGCACTTTTTCCCTGGCAGGAATCTTCATCCATCTGGAATTCTGGGCTGAATAACCCGCAAGTGGCATGCGCCGTCAGGCTTTGAGCCCAGGGAAAAAGTGACAGCCTTGGGCTCTCAGGTGCCAATGAGGGGGCTGCATTTACCCTAGAACTTGAACAATCGCTTCCTGTCCTGGCACTTTGTCCCTGGGAGGAATCTTCTTCCGTCTGGAAATCTGGGCTGAAAAACGGCACGTACCCTAACCCGCACCTCGCACACTCCATTGAGTTTTGAGCCGAGGGAAAAGGTGGCAGCCTTGGGCTCTCAGGTGCCAGTGATGGGGCCCCATTATTCTTAGAAAAGGCACAATGGCTTTCTGCCCTGGCACCTTTTTCCCGGGAGGAATCTCCATCCATCTGGAATTCTGGGGTGAAAAACGGCATTTGCCAGACCAGCACATGGCATGCACCGTGGAGGTTTGAGCCCAGGGAAAAGGTGGCAGCCTTGGGCTCTCAGCTGCCAAAGACGGGGCTGCATTAACCCTAGAAAAGGAACAATTGCTTTCTGTCCTGGCACATTTTCCCTGGGAGGAATCATCGTTAGTCTGGAATTCTGGGCTGAAAAAACCGCATGTGGCATACACCGTCGAACTTTGCGCGCAGGGAAAAGGTGGCAGCCTTCGTCTCTCAGGTGCCAATGATGGGGCCCCATTAACCCTAGAAAAGGAACAAACGCTCTCTGTGCTGGCACTTTTTCCTTGGCAGGAATCTTCATCCGTCTGGAAATCTGGGCTGAAAAATTACGCTTACCCAGAACCGCACCTGGCACACTCCGTCGAGCTTTGAGGCCAGGGAAAAGGTGGCAGGCTTGGGCTCTCAGGTGCCAGTGACGGGGCCCCATTAAACCTAGAAATGGAACAATCCTTTTCTGTCCAGGCACTTTATTCCTGGGTAGAATCTAAAAACTTCTGGAATTCTGGGCTGATAAAGGGCACTTTCCCTGACCTGCACCTGGTACCCTCCGTCGTGCTTTGAAGCCAGGGAAAAGGTGGCAGCCTTGGGCTCTGAGTTGCCAATGATGGCGCCCGGTTACCCCAAGAAAAGGAACAATGCCTTTCTGTCCTAGCACCTCTTCCCTGGGAAGAATCTTGGTCCATCTGGAATTCTGGGCTGAAAAAACGCACTTTACCTGACCCGCAGGTGGCACGCACTGTCGATCTTTCAGCCCAGGCAAAAGGTGGCAGCCTTGGGCTCTCAGGTGGCAATGATGGCGCCCCATTAACCCAAGAAATGGAACAATCCCTTTCTGTCCTGGCATTTTTTCCCTGGGAGGAATCATCGTCCGTCTGGAATTCTGGGCTTAAAAAACAGCATGTGGCATGCACCATCCGTCTTTGCGGCAAGGGAAAATGGTGGCTGCCTTGGGCTCTCAGGTGCCAATGATCAGGTCCCTTTAACCCAAGAAATGTAAAAATCGCTTTCTGTCCTGGCATATTTTCCTGGGAGGAATCTTCCTCCGTCTGGAATTCTGGGCTGAAAAAAGGCATGTACCCTGACCCGCACCTGGCACACTCCGTCGAGCTTTGGGCCCAGGGAAAAGGTGGCAGCCTTGGGCTCTCAGGTGCCAATGATGGGGCCCCGTTAACACTAGAAAAATAACACTTGCTTTCTGTCCTGGCACCTTTTCCCTGGGAGGAATCTTCATCCGTCTCGAATTCTGGGTTCAAAAATGGCACTGCCCCAAACCCGCACAAGGTACACACCATTGAGCTTTGCGCCCAGGGAAAAGGGGGCAGTCTTGGGCTCTCAGGTGCCAATGATGGGGCCCCATTACCTTTACAAAAAGCACAATGGCTTTCTGTCCTGGCACCTTTTCCCTGGGAGGAGTCTTCATTGGCCTGGAATTCTGGGCTGTAAAATGGCACTTTCTGGGACCAGCACGTGGCACGCACTGTCATGCTTTGCGCCCAGGGAAAAGGAGGCAACCTCTGGCTCTCAGATGCCAATGACGAGCCCCCATTAACACTAGAAATGGAACAATCGCTTTCTATCCTGGGAGCCTTTTCGCTGGGAGGAGTCGTCATCCGTCTGGAATCCTGGGCTGAACAAAGCACTTTCTCTGACCTGCACGTGGCAGGCACCATCTAGCTTTGCGCCCAGGGAAAAGGTGGCAGCCTTGGGCTCTCGGCTGCCCATTTTGGGGCCCCATTACCCCTAGAAAAGGCACAATGGCTTTCTGTCCTGACACCTTTTCCCAGAGAGGAATCGACTTCCGTCTGGAATTCTGGGCTGAAAAACGGCCCTTTCCCGGACCCGCACAAGGTATGCACCGTCGAGCTTTGCACCCAGGGAAAAGGTGGCAGCCTTGGGCTCTCAGGTGCCAATGATGGGGCCCAATTACCATTACAAAATACACTATGGCTTTGTCTCCTGGTACCTTTTCCCTCTGAGGAATCTTCATAGGTCTGGAATTCTGGGCTGAAATATGGCTCTTTCCCGGACCCACACGTGAAACGCTCCGTCGAGCTTTGCATCCAGGGAAAAGGTGGCAGCCTTGGGCTCTCAGGTGTCAATTTTGGGGCCCCATTAACCCTAGAAAAGGCACAATCACTTTCTGTCCTGGCACCTTTTCCCTGGGAGAAATCTTCATCGACCTCGAATTCTGGGATGAGAAACAGCCCATTCCTGGACCCGCAAGTGGCACGCACCGTCGAGCTTTGCGCTCAGGGAAAAGGTTGCAGCCTTCGGCTCTCAGGTGTCAATGATGGAGCCCCATTAACCCTAGAAAAGGAGAAATCCATTCCTGTCCTGGCACCTTTTCCCTGGGAGGAATCTTCATCGGTCTGGAATTCTGAAATGAGAAACGGCAATTTCCCGGACCCTCACGTAGCACGCATGGTCGAGCTTTGCGCCCAGGCTATAGGAGGCAACCTTGGGCTCTCAGGTGCCAATGATGGGGGCCGATTAACCCTAAAAATGGAACAATCGCTTTCTGTCCTGGGAGCCTCGTCCCTGTGAGGAGTCTTCATCCGTCTGGAATTCAGGGCTGAAAAACAGCACTTTCCTGGACAAAAAGTGGTACGTGCCGTTGATGTTTGCGCCCACGGAAAAGGTGGCAGCCTTGAATTCTGAGGTGCCAATGATGGGGCACCATTGACCCTAGAAAAGGACAATTTGATTTCTGACCTGGCACCTTTTCCCTGGGAGGTGTCTTCGTGCGTCTGGAATTCTGGGCTGAAAAATGGCACTTCCCCGGACCGGCAAGTGGCACGCGCCGTCGACATTTGCGTCCAGGGAAAAGGTGGCAGCCTTGGGCTCTCAGGTGCCAATGATGGGGCCCCGTTAACACTAGAAAAATAACACTTGCTTTCTGTCCTGGCACCTTTTCCCAGGGAGGAATCTTCGTCCGTCTGGAAATCTGGGTTCAAAAATGGCACTGTCCCAAACCCGCACAAGGTACACACCGTCGAGCTTTGCGCCCAGGGAAAGGGGGCAGCCTTGGGCTCTCAGTTGCCAATGATGGTGCCCCATTACCCCTACAAAAGGCACAATGGCTTTCTGTCCTGGCACCTTTTCCCAAGGAGGAATCTTTATCGGCTTGGAATTCTGGTCTGAGAATCGGCACATTCCTGGACCCGCAAGTGGAACGCACCATCGAGCTTTGCGTCCAGGGAAAAGGTGGCAGTCTTGGGCTCTCAGGTGCCAAGGATGGGGCCCCATTACCTTTACAAAAAGCACAATGGCTTTCTGTCCTGGCACCTTTTCCCTGGGAGGAGTCTTCATTGGTCTGGAATTCTGGGCTGTAAAATGGCACTTTCTGGGACCAGCACGTGGCACGCACTGTCGTGCTTTGCGCCCAGGGAAAACTAGGCAACCTCTGGCTCTCAGATGCCAATGACGGGCCCCCATTAACACTAGAAATGGAACAATCGCTTTTTGTCCTGGGAGCCTTTTCCCTGGGAGGAGTCGTCATCCGTCTGGAATCCTGGGCTGAACAAAGCACTTTCTCTGACCTGCACGTGGCACGCACCATCTAGCTTTGCGCCCAGGCAAAAGGTGGCAGCCTTGGGCTCTCAGGTGCCAATGATGGGTCCCTTTTAAAACTAGATAAATAACAATGGCTTTCTGTCCTGGCACCTTTTCCCTGGGAGGAATTTTCGTCCGTCTGGAATTCTGGGCTGAAAAACGGCACTTCCCCGGACCTGCAAGTGGAACGCACCATCAAGCTTTGTGCCCAGGCAAAAGGTGGCAGCCTTGGGCTCTCAGGTGCCAATGATGGGGCCCAATTACCCCTAGAAAAAGAACAATGGCTTTCTGTCCTGGCACCTTTTCCCTGGGCGGAATCTTCATTGGTCTGGAATTCTGGGCTGAAAAGGGCTCTTTCTCTTACCCGCGTGTGGCACGCACGGTCGAGCTTTGCGCCCAGGGAAAAGGTGGCAGCCCTGGGCTCTCAGCTGCCAATTTTGGGGCCCCATTAACTCTAGAGAAGGCACAATCGCTTTCTGTCCGGGCACCTTTTCCCAGGGAGAAATCTTCGCTGGCCTGGAATACTAGGATGAGAAACGGCACATTCCCGGACTTGCAAGTGGCACGCGCCGTCGAGCTTTGCGCCCAGGGAAAAGGTGGCAGCCTTGGGCTCTCAGGTGAGAAAGATGAGGCCCCATTACCCCTAGAAAAGGCACAATGGCTTTCTGTCCTGACACCTTTTCCCAAAGAGGAATCGACTTCCGTCTGGAATTCTGGGCTGAAAAATGGCCCTTTCCCGGACCCGCACAGGGTATGCATTGTCAAGCTTTGCACCCAGGGAAAAGGTGGCAGCCTTGGGCTCTCAGGTGCCAATGATGGGGCCCAATTACCATTACAAAATACACTATGGCTTTGTCTCCTGGTACCTTTTCCCTCTGAGGAATCTTCATAGGTCTGGAATTCTGGGCTGAAAAAAAGCACTTTTCCGGACCCGCACGTGGAACGCTCCGTCGAGCTTTGCGCCCAGGGAAAAGGTGGCAGCCTTGGGCTCTCAGGTGTCAATTTTGGGGCCCCATTAACCCTAGAAAAGGCACAATTGCTTTCTGTCCTGGCACCTTTTCCCTGGGAGAAATCTTCATTGGCCTCGAATTCTGGGATGTGAAACAGAACATTCCTGGACCTGCAAGTGGCACGCACCGTCGAGCTTTGCGCTCAGGGAAAAGGTTGCAGCCTTCGGCTCTCAGGTGTTAATGACGCAGCCCCATTAACCCTAGAAAATGAACAATCGCTTTCTGTCCTGACACCTTTTCCAAGGGAGGAATCTTCATCGGTCTGGAATTCTGGAATGAGAAACGGCAATTTCCCGGACCCTCACGTAGCACGCATGGTCGAGCTTTGCGCCCAGGCTATAGGAGGCAACCTTGGGCTCTCAGGTGCCAATGATGGGGCCCGATTAACCCTAGAAATGGAACAATCGCTTTCTGTCCTGGGAGCCTCGTCCCTGTGAGGAGTCTTCATCCGTCGGGAATTCAGGGCTGAAAAACGGCAACTTCCTGGACAAAAAGTGGTACGTGCCGTTGATGTTTGCGCCCACGGAAAAGGTGGCAGCCTTGAACTCTGAGGTGCCAATGATGGGGCACCATTGACCCTAGTAAAGGACAATTCAATTTCTGACCTGGCACCTTTTCCCTGGGAGGTGTCTTCGTGCGTCTGTAATTCTGGGCTGAAAAATGGCACTTCCCCGGACCCGCAAGTGGCACGCGCCGTCGACATTTGTGCCCAGGCAAAAGGTGGCAGCCTTGGGCTCTCATGTGCCAATGATGGGGCCCCGTTAACACTAGAAAAATAACACTTGCTTTCTGTCCTGGCACCTTTTCCCAGGGAGGAATCTTCGTCCGTCTGGAAATCTGGGTTTAAAAATGGCACTGCCCCAAACCCGCACAAGGTACACACCGTCGAGCTTTGTGCCCAGGGAAAAGGGGGCAGCCTTGGGCTCTCAGCTGCCAATGATGGTGCCCCATTACCCCTACAAAAGGCACAATGGCTTTCTGTCCTGGCACCTTTTCCCAGGGAGGAATCTTTATCGGCTTGGATTTCTGGTCTGAGAATCGGCACTTTCCTGGACCCGCAAGTGGAACGCACCATCGAGCTTTGCATCCAGGGAAAAGGTGGCAGTCTTGGGCTCTCAGGTGCCAATGATGGGGCCCCATTACCTTTACAAAAAGCACAATGGCTTTCTGTCCTGGCACCTTTTCCCTGGGAGGAGTCATCAGCCGTCTGGAATCCTGGCCTGAAGAAAGTACTTTCTCTGACCTGCACGTGGCAGGCACCATCTAGCTTTGCGCCCAGGGAAAAGGTGGCAGGCTTGGGCTCTCAGGTGCCAATGATGGGGCCCCGTTAACACTAGAAAAATAACACTTGCTTTCTGTCCTGGCACCTTTACCCAGGGAGGAATCTTCGTCCGTCTGGAAATCCGGGATCAAAAATGGCACTGCCCCAAACCTGCACAAGGTACACACCGTCGAGCTTTGCACCCAGGGAAAAGGGGGCAGCCTTGGGCTCTCAGCTGCCAATGATGGTGCCCCATTACCCCTACAAAAGGCACAATGGCTTTCTGTCCTGGCACCTTTTCCCAGGGAGGAATCTTCATCGGTTTGGAATTCTGGTCTGAGAATCGGCACTTTCCTGGACCCGCAAGTAGAACGCACCATCGAGCTTTGCGTCCAGGGAAAAGGTGGCAGTCTTGGGCTCTCAGGTGCCAATGATGGGGCCCCATTACCTTTACTAAAAGCACAATGGCTTTCTGTCCTGGCACCTTTTCCCTGGGAGGAGTCTTCATTGGTCTGGAATTCTGGGCTGTAAAATGGCACTTTCTGGGACCAGCACGTGGCACACACTGTCGTGCTTTGTGCCCAGGGAAAAGGAGGCAACCTCTGGCTCTCAGATGCCAATGACGGGCCCCCATTAACCCTAGAAATGGAACAATCGCTTTTTGTCCTGGGAGCCTTTTCACTGGGAGGAGTCGTCATCCGTCTGGAATCCTGGGCTGAACAAAGCACTTTCTCTGACCTGCAGGTGGCAGGCACCATCTAGCTTTGCGCCCAGGGAAAAGGTGGCAGCCTTGGGCTCTCAGGTGCGAACGATGGGTCCCCGTTAACACTAGATAAATAACACTCTCTTTCTGTCCTGGCACCTTTTCCCTGGGAGGAATTTTCGTCCGTCTGGAATTCTGGGCTGAAAAACGGCACTTCCCCGGACATGCAAGTGGAACTCACCGTCGAGCTTTGTGCCCAGGCAAAAGGTGGCAGCCTTGGGCTCTCAGGTGCCAATGATGGGGCCCCATTACCCCTAGAAAAAGAACAATGGCTTTCTGTCCTGGCACCTTTTCCCTGGGAGGAATCTTCATTGGTCTGGAATTCTGGGCGGAAAAGGGCTCTTTCCCTTAGCCAAATGTGGCATGCACCGTCGAGCTTTGCGCCCACAGAAAAGGTGGCAGCCCTGGGCTCTCAGCTGCCAATTTTGGGGCCCCATTAACCCAAGAGAAGGCACAATCGCTTTCTGTCCTGCCACCTTTTCCCAGGGAGAAATCTTCGCTGGCCTGGAATTCTGGGATGAGAAACGGCACATTCCTGGACTTGCAAGCGGATCGCGCCGTCGACATTTGCGCTCAGGGAAAAGGTTGCAGCCTTGGGCTCTCAGGTGACAACGATGAGGCCCCATTACCCCTAGAAAAGGCACAATGGCTTTCTGTCCTGACACCTTTTCCCAGAGAGGAATCGACTTCCGTCTGGAATTCTGGGCTGAAAAACGGCCCTTTCCCGGACCCGCACAGGGTATGCACCGTCGAGCTTTGCACCCAGGGAAAAGGTGGCAGCCTTGGGCTCTCAGGTGCCAATGATGGGGCCCAATTAGCATTACAAAATGCACAATGGCTTTGTCTCCTGGTACCTTTTCCCTCTGAGGAATCTTCATAGGTCTGGAATTCTGGGTTGAAAAATGTCACTTTCCCGGACCCGCACGTGGAACGCTCCGTCGAGCTTTGCGTCCAGGGAAAAGGTGGCAGTCTTGGGCTCTCAGGTGCCAATGATGGGGCCCCATTACCTTTACAAAAAGCACAATGGCTTTCTGTCCTGGCACCTTTTCCCTGGGAGGAGTCTTCATTGGTCTGGAATTCTGGACTGTAAAATGGCACTTTCTGGGACCAGCAGGTGGCACGCACTGTCGTGTTTTGCGCCCAGGGAAAAGGAGGCAACCTCTGGCTCTCAGATGCCAATGACTGGCCCCCATTAACACTAGAAATGGAACAATCGCTTTCTGTCCTGGGAGCCTTTTCCCTGGGTGGAGTCGTCATCCGTCTGGATTCCTGGGCTGAACAAAGCACTTTCTCTGACCTGCAGGTGGCAGGCACCATCTAGCTTTGCGCCCAGGGAAAAGGTGGCAGCCTTGGGCTCTCAGGTGCCAATGATGGGGCCCCGTTAACACTAGATAAATAACAATGGCTTTCTGTCCTGGCACTTTTTCCCTGGGAGGAATTTTTGTCCGTCTGGAATTCTGGGCTGGAAAACGGCACTTCCCCGGACCTGCAAGTGGAACGCACCGTCGAGCTTTGTGCGCAGGGAAAAGGTGGCAGCCTTGGGCTCTCAGGTGCCAATGATGGGGCCCAATTACCATTACAAAATACACTATGGCTTTGTCTCCTGGTGCCTTTTCCCTCTGAGGAATCTTCGTCCGTCTGGAATTCTGGGCTGAAAAATGGCACTTTCCCGGACGCGCACATGGAACGCTCCGACGAGCTTTGCGCCCAGGGAAAAGGTGGCAGCCTTGGGCTCTCAGGTGTCAATTTTGGGGCCCCATTATCTCTAGAAAAGACACAATTGCTTTCTGTCCTGGCACCTTTTCCCTGGGAGAAATCTTCATCGGCCTCGAATTCTGGGATGAGAAACAGCACATTCCTGGACCCGCAAGTGGCACGCACCGTCGAGCTTTGCGCTCAGGGAAAAGGTTGAAGCCCTCGGCTCTCAGATGCCAATGATGGGTCCCCATTACTCCTAGAAAAGGAGAAATCCATTCCTGTCCTGGCACCTTTTCCCTGGGAGGAATCTTCATCGGTCTGGAATTCTGGAATGAGAAACGGCAATTTCCCGGACCCTCACGTAGCACGCATGGTCGAGCTTTGCGCCCAGGGTATAGGAGGCAACCTTGGGCTCTCAGGTGCCAATGACGGGCCCCCATTAACACTAGAAATGGAACAATCGCTTTGTGTCCTGGGAGCCTCTTCCCTGGGAGGAGTCGTCATCCGTCTGGAATCCTGGGCTGAACAAAGCACTTTCTCTGACCTGCAGGTGGCAGGCACCATCTAGCTTTGCGCCCAGGCAAAAGGTGGCAGCCTTGGGCTCTCAGGTGCCAACGATGGGGCCCCGTTAACACTAGATAAATAACAATGGCTTTCTGTCCTGGCACCTTTTCCCAGGGAGGAATTTTCGTCCGTCTGGAATTCTGGGCTGAAAAACGGCACTTCCCCGGACCTGCAAGTGAAACGCAGCGTCGAGCTTTGTGCCCAGGCAAAAGGTGGCAGCCTTGGGCTCTCAGGTGCCAATGATGGGGCCCCATTTCCCCTAGAAAAAGAACAATCGCTTTCTGTCCTGACACCTTTTCCCAGGGAGAAATCTTCGCTGGCCTGGAATTCTGGGATGAGAAACGGCACATTCCCGGACTTGCAAGTGGCACGCGCCGTCGACATTTGCGCCCAGGGAAAAGGTGGCAGCTTTGGGCTCTCAGGTGCCAAAGATGGGGCCCCATTAACTCTAGAAAAGGCACAATGGCTTTCTGTCCTGACACCTTTTCCCAGAGAGGAATCGACTTCCATCTGGAATTCTGGGCTGAAAAACGGCCCTTTCCCGGACCTGCACAGGGTATGCACCGCCGAGCTTTGCACCCAGGGAAAAGGTGGCAGCCTTGGGCTCTCAGGTGCCAATGATGGGGCCCAATTAGCATTACAAAATACACTATGGCTTTGTCTCCTGGTGCATTTTCCCTCTGAGGAATCTTCATAGTTCTGGAATTCTGGGTTGAAAAATGTCACTTTCCCGGACCCGCACGTGGAACGCTCCGTCGAGCTTTGCGCCCAGGGAAAAGGTGGCAGCCTTGGGCTCTCAGGTGTCAATGATGGAGCCCCATTACCTTTACAAAAAGCACAATGGCTTTCTGTCCTGGCACCTTTTCCCTGGGAGAAATCTTCATCGGCCTCGAATTCTGGGATGAGAAACAGCACATTCCTGGACCCGCAAGTGGCACGCACCGTCGAGCTTTGCGCTCAGGGAAAAGGTTGCAGCCTTCGGCTCTCAGATGCCAATGATGGGTCCCCATTACTCCTAGAAAAGGAGAAATCCATTCCTGTCCTGGCACCTTTTCCCAGGGAGGAATCTTCATCGGTCTGGAATTCTGGAATGAGAAACGGCAATTTCCCGGACCCTCACGTAGCACGCATGGTCGAGCTTTGCGCCCAGGGTATAGGAGGCAACCTTGGGCTCTCAGGTGCCAATGATGGGGGCCGATAAACCCTAGAAATGGAACAATCGCTTTCTGTCCTGGGAGCCTTTTCCCTGTGAGGAGTCTTCATCCGTCTGGAATTCAGGGCTGAAAAACGGCACTTTCCTGGACAAAAAGTGGTACGCACCGTTGATGTTTGCGCCCACGGAAAAGGTGGCAGCCTTGAACTCTCAGGTGCCAATGATGGGGCACCATTGACCCTAGAAAAGGACAATTCGATTTCTGACCTGGCACCTTTTCCCTGGAAGGTGTCTTCGTCCGTCTGGAATTCTGGGCTGAAAAATGGCACTTCCCCGGATACGCAAGTGGCACGCACCGTCGACATTTGCGCCCAGGCAAAAGGTGGCAGCCTTGGGCTCTCAGGTGCCAATGATGGGGCCCCGTTAACACTAGAAAAATAACACTTGCTTTCTGTCCTGGCACCTTTTCCCAGGGAGGAATCTTTGTCCGTCTGGAAATGTGGGTTCAAAAATGGCACTGCCCCAAACCCGCACAAGGTACACACCGTCGAGCTTTGCGCCCAGGGAAAAGGGGGCAGCCTTGGGCTCTCAGCTGCCAATGATGGTGCCTCATTACCCCTACAAAAGGCACAATGGCTTTCTGTCCTGGCACCTTTTCCCAAGGAGGAATCTTCATCGGTTTAGAATTCTGGTCTGAGAATCGGCACTTTCCTGCACCCGCAAGTGGAACGCATCATCGAGCTTTGCGTCCAGGGAAAAGGTGGCAGTCTTGGGCTCTCAGGTGCCAATGATGGGGCCCCATTACCTTTACAAAAAGCACAATGGCTTTCTGTCCTGGCACCTTTTCCCTGGGAGGAGTCTTCATTGGCCTGGAATTCTGGGCTGTAAAATGGCACTTTCTGGGACCTGCACGTGGCACGCACTGTCGTGCTTTGCGCCCAGGGAAAAGGAGGCAACCTTGGGCTCTCAGATGCCAATGACGGGCCCCCATTAACACTAGAAATGGAACAATCGCTTTCTGTCCTGGGAGCCTTTTCCCTGGGAGGAGTCGTCATCCGTCTGGAATCCTGGGCTGAACAAAGCACTTTCTCTGACCTGCACGTGGCAGGCACCATCTAGCTTTGCGCCCAGGCAAAAGGTGGCAGCCTTGGGCTCTCAGGTGCGAACGATGGGTCCCCGTTAACACTAGATAAATAACAATGGCTTTCTGTCCTGGCACCTTTTCCCAGGGAGGAATTTTCGTCCGTCTGGAATTCTGGGCTGAAAAATGGCACTTCCCCGGACCTGCAAGTGAAACGCACCGTCAAGCTTTGTGCCCAGGCAAAAGGTGGCAGCCTTGGGCTCTCAGGTGCCAATGATGGGGCCCCATTTCCCCTAGAAAAAGAACAATCGCTTTCTGTCCTGACACCTTTTCCCAGGGAGAAATCTTCGCTGGCCTGGAATTCTGGGATGAGAAACGGCACATTCCCGGACTTGCAAGTGGCACGCGCCGTCGACATTTGCGCCCAGGGAAAAGGTGGCAGCCTTGGGCTCTCAGGTGCCAAAGATGGGGCCCCATTAACTCTAGAAAAGGCACAATGGCTTTCTGTCCTGACACCTTTTCCCAGAGAGGAATCGACTTCCATCTGGAATTCTGGGCTGAAAAACGGCCCTTTCCCGGACCTGCACAGGGTATGCACCGCCGAGCTTTGCACCCAGGGAAAAGGTGGCAGCCTTGGGCTCTCAGGTGCCAATGATGGGGCCCAATTAGCATTACAAAATACACTATGGCTTTGTCTCCTGGTGCATTTTCCCTCTGAGGAATCTTCATAGGTCTGGAATTCTGGGTTGAAAAATGTCACTTTCCCGGACCCGCACGTGGAACGCTCCGTCGAGCTTTGCGCCCAGGGAAAAGGTGGCAGCCTTGGGCTCTCAGGTGTCAATGATGGAGCCCCATTACCTTTACAAAAAGCACAATTGCTTTCTGTCCTGGCACCTTTTCCCTGGGAGAAATCTTCATCGGCCTCGAATTCTGGGATAAGAAACAGCACATTCCTGGACCCGCAAGTGGCACGCACCGTCGAGCTTTGCGCTCAGGGAAAAGGTTGCAGCCTTCGGCTCTCAGATGCCAATGATGGGTCCCCATTACTCCTAGAAAAGGAGAAATCCATTCCTGTCCTGGCACCTTTTCCCAGGGAGGAATCTTCATCGGTCTGGAATTCTGGAATGAGAAACGACAATTTCCCGGACCCTCACGTAGCACGCATGGTCGAGCTTTGCGCCCAGGCTATAGGAGGCAACCTTGGGCTCTCAGGTGCCAATGATGGAGCCCGATTAACCCTAGAAATGGAACAATCGCTTTCTGTCCTGGGAGCCTTTTCCCTGTGAGGAGTCTTCATCCGTCTGGAATTCAGGGCTGAAAAACGGCACTTTCCTGGACAAGAAAGTGGTACGTGCCGTTGATGTTTGTGCCCACGGAAAAGGTGGCAGCCTTGAACTCTGAGGTGCCAATGATGGGGCACCATTGACCCTAGAAAAGGACAATTCGATTTCTGACCTGGCACCTTTTCCCTGGGAGGTGTCTTCGTCCGTCTGGAATTCTGGGCTGAAAAATGGCACTTCCCCGAACACGCAAGTGGCACGCACCGTCGACATTTGCGTCCAGGGAAAAGGTGGCAACCTTGGGCTCTCAGGTGCCAATGATGGGGCCCCGTTAACACAAGAAAAATAACACTTGCTTTCTGTCCTGGCACCTTTTCCCAGGGAGGAATCTTCGTCCGTCTGGAAATCTGGGTTCAAAAAGGGCACTGCCCCAAACCCGCACAAGGTACACACCGTCGAGCTTTGCGCCCAGGGAAAAGGGGGCAGCCTTGGGCTCTCAGCTGCCAATGATGGTGCCCCATTACCCCTACAAAAGGCACAATGGCTTTCTGTCCTGGCACCTTTTCCCAGGGAGGAATCTTCATCGGATTGGAATTCTGGTCTGAGAATCGGCACTTTCCTGGACCCGCAGGTGGAACGCACCATCGAGCTTTGCATCCAGGGAAAAGGTGGCAGTCTTGGGCTCTCAGGTGCCAATGATGGGGCACCATTGACCCTAGAAAAGGACAATTCGATTTCTGACCTGACACCTTTTCCCTAGGAGGTGTCTTGGTCCGTCTGGAATTCTGGGCTGAAAAATGGCACTTCCCCGAACACGCATGTGGCACGCACCGTCGACATTTGCGCCCAGGGAAAAGGTGGCAGCCTTGGGCCCTCAGGTGCCAATGATGGGGCCCCGTTAACACTAGAAAAATAACACTTGCTTTCTGTCCTGGCACCTTTTCCCAGGGAGGAATCTTTGTCCGTCTGGAAATCTGGCTTGAAAAATGGCACTGCCCCAAACCCGCACAAGGTACACACCGTCGAGCTTTGCGTCCAGGGAAAAGGGGGCAGCCTTGGGCTCTCAGGTGCCAATGATGGTGCCCCATTACCCCTACAAAAAGCACAATGGCTTTCTGTCCTGGCACCTTTTCCCTGGGAGGAGTCTTCATTGGCCTGGAATTCTGGGCTGTAAAATGGCACTTTCTGGGACCAGCACGTGGCACGCACTGTCGTGCTTTGCGCCCAGGGTAAAGGAGGCAACCTCTGGCTCTCAGATGCCAATGACGGGCCCCCATTAACACTAGAAATGGAACAATCGCTTTGTGTCCTGGGAGCCTTTTCCCTGGGAGGAGTCGTCATCCGTCTGGAATCCTGGGCTGAACAAAGCACTTTCTCTGACCTGCAGGTGGCAGGAACCATCTAGCTTTGCGCCCAGGCAAAAGGTGGCAGCCTTGGGCTCTCAGGTGCCAACGATGGGTCCCCGTTAACACTAGATAAATAACAATGGCTTTCTGTCCTGGCACCTTTTCCCAGGGAGGAATTTTCGTCCGTCTGGAATTCTGGGCTGAAAAACGGCACTTCCCCGGACCTGCAAGTGAAACGCAGCGTCGAGCTTTGTGCCCAGGCAAAAGGTGGCAGCCTTGGGCTCTCAGGTGCCAATGATGGGGCCCCATTTCCCCTAGAAAAAGAACAATCGCTTTCTGTCCTGACACCTTTTCCCAGGGAGAAATCTTCGCTGGCCTGGAATTCTGGGATGAGAAACGGCACATTCCCGGACTTGCAAGTGGCACGCGCCGTCGAGATTTGCGCCCAGGGAAAAGGTGGCAGCCTTGGGCTCTCAGGTGCCAAAGATGGGGCCCCATTAACTCTAGAAAAGGCACAATGGCTTTCTGTCCTGACACCTTTTCCCAGAGAGGAATCGACTTCCATCTGGAATTCTGGGCTGAAAAACGGCCCTTTCCCGGATGTCGCAGGTTTGGCCTAGCTGTTGCCAACCCTGGACTGGCCCCCCTTCTCCCCCCAGAACCTTCCCAGCAAAGGAAAGAAAAAAAACTGAAAAGAAACGCACTCTAAAGAGACTGAACTGAATAAAAAGAATAAATTATATTTACTAACATTTACAAACCACACTGTATACACAATACTTAGGATCCCACTCCCCAGGGGAGAGGGGAAGGGAGAAAAAGGGGATTGATTAGCTGGAAAATAGGGGAGACAACAACCCAACCCAAAGAAACCGAATGAATCAAAACAAACACAATTAAAAACCTCAAGGAAGGGGAACAAGAATGAAACAATCTCACCCAGGACAGGAGAAACACCAGGGACCAGAGGGACCAGACTTCCACCACCTCCCTCCAACTCCTCAGCCAAGGACCGGAACAAAGGAACAACCACTCCCCCACTGCTACGTGGAAGACACGTGTGGAATACTTGTAACTTCCTTAGATACAATGGTTACTGGGGAAGCCATGGGTCAAACCATTACATTCTCCACCCCTTATTCCACACTGGTCTTTCCACGCAATCTTTGTATTATTGCATTTGCTTATATCCCATACATATATATATATATATATATAGTCCATATGCGGTCCTTCAAGGTAGATGTCTTGTCATCAAGGATCAACACCAGCATAAGTTCAGCTTTAGTCCATTGCCTTTTGGTTAGAGTCACAGTTCCAAGTTGAGGCCTAGTCCACAGTTTAGGGCTGCCTTATCATTGGACATCATGGGATACCAGTACCGGCTTTGTTTGGGTTCTTTCCTCGTCTCGTGTCTGGTTTTCTGCAAAACACAACTCAAAGCACAACATTAGTTCTTCCCCAAGGCTAGATTGCCTTGGGGTACACACTGGATCTCACCATCCTTCCTCATTACCCACCAGGTGTTTCCGGACCCTTGGGCAAAAACAATCCCACGAATGGGTTTGTCTTGGCCCGAGGGAGGGGTAATCCAGACAGATTTCCCTAACATGCCTCTCAAGTGAATCGCTGGAACTTTGTCTCCATCTACCGTGTGGAGGGATTCTGCTTGGGCAGGACCAGCTCGATTGACAGAGCCTCTGGTGTTAACCAACCAGGTGGCCTTGGCTAAATGCTTATCCCAGTTCTTGAAGGTTCCTCCACCTAGTGCCTTCAGAGTTGTCTTTAATAGTCCATTGCACCTTTCAACCTTTCCAGCAGCAGGTGCATGATATGGAATGTGATATACCCATTCAATACCATGCTCCCGTGCCCAAGTGGCCACCAGATTGTTCTTGAAATGAGTCCCATTATCTGACTCAATGCGATCTGGAGTGCCATGCCTCCACAGGACCTGTTTCTCAAGGCCCAAGATAGTGTTCCGGGCCGTTGCATGTGGTACTGAATATGTCTCCAACCATCCAGTGGTTGCTTCAACCATGGTAAGCACATAGCGCTTACCTTGGCTAGTCTGTGGCAATGTGATGTAGTCCACCTGCCAGGCCTCTCCGTATTTATACTTGTCCCAGCGTCCACCATACCAAAGGGGCTTCAATCTTTTTGCCTGCTTAATGGCTGCACAGGTTTCACAATCGCGGATAACCTGGGAAATAGTGTCCATGGTTAAATCCACCCCTCGGTCTCGTGCCCATTTATAGGTTGCATCCCGGCCTTGATGGCCTGAAGCATCATGGGCCCATTGAGCTAGGAACAATTCTCCCTTTTGCTGCCAATCGAGGTCTACTTGTGACACCTCAGTCTGTGCAGCTCGGTCTGCCTGTCTGTTATTATCTTGTTCCTCGTTAGCTCGACCTTTGGGCACATGGGCATCTACATGGCGGACTCGCACGTTCAATTTCTTTACTCTGGCAGCAATGTCTTGCCACAGATCTGCAGCCCAGATGGGCTTCCCTCTACGCCTCCAATTCATCTTCTCCCACCGGTCTAGCCATCCCCAGAGAGCATTTGTTATCATCCATGAGTCGGTGTACAAGTAAAGCCTTGGCCATCCTTCTCTTTCTGCAATGTCTAGGGCCAATTGGACAGCTTTGAGTTCTGCGAACTGACTCGATTCGCCTTTCCCCTCAGTGGCTTCTGCCACCCGTCGGGTGGGACTCCACACAGCTGCTTTCCACTTCCGGCTCTTTCCTATGATACGGCAAGAACCATCAGTGAAAAGGGCGTAGCGCGTCTCTTCATCTGGCAGCTGATTATATGGTGGAGCTTCTTCAGCTCGACTCACTGACTCTTCCTCTTCTTCATCTGCCAGGCTGAAGTCCCCACCTTCAGGCCAATTGGTTATAATTTCTAGAATTCCAGGGCGATTCGAGCTCCCAATTCGAACACGTTGTGTAATCAAAGCAATCCACTTGCTCCACGTGGCATCGGTGGCATGGTGTGTAGGGGGCACTTTTCCTTTGAACATCCAGCTTAGCACTGGTAGTCGAGGTGCCAGGAAAAGCTGTGCTTCGGTACCGATGACTTCTGAGGCTGCTCGTATGCCTTCATATGCGGCTAGGATTTCCTTCTCCATAGGGGTGTAATTGGCCTCAGAGCCTCTGTAGCTTCGGCTCCAGAAACCAAGTGGTCGCCCTCGTGTCTCACCAGGCACCTTTTGCCAGAGGCTCCAGGAGGGACCTTTATCTCCGGCAGTGGAATAAAGTACATTCTTCACATCTGGTCCCGTCCTGACTGGTCCAAGAGCCACGGCATGTGCGATTTCTTGCTTGATCTGCTTGAAAGCCTGTTGTTGTTCAGGACCCCATTGGAAAATGTTCTTTTTACGGGTCACGAAATAGAGAGGGCTCACGATCTGGCTGTACTCTGGGATGTGCATTCGCCAGAAGCCTATGGCTCCCAGAAATGCTTGGGTCTCCTTCTTGTTAGTCGGTGGAGCCATTGCTACAATCTTATTGATGACGTCGGTTGGAATCTGGCGACGTCCATCTTGCCATTTCACCCCAAGGAACTGAATCTCTCTGGCAGGTCCCTTGACCTTGCTCTTTTTGATGGCAAAACCGGCTTTGAGGAGAATCTGAATAATCTTTCGTCCTTTTCCGAAAACTTCTTCTGCTGTGTCTCCCCATACAATGACATCATCAATATACTGGATGTGTTCTGGGGCCTCACCCTTCTCCAATGTGGCCTGGATCAGCCCATGACAAATGGTTGGACTGTGTTTCCACCCCTGGGGCAATCGGTTCCAGGTGTACTGCACGCCCCTCCAGGTGAAAGCAAACTGTGGCCTGCACTCTGGAGCCAGAGGAATGGAGAAGAATGCATTAGCAATGTCAATAGTGGCATACCACTTTGCTGCTTTGGACTCCAACTCATACTGGAGCTCCAACATATCTGGCACAGCAGCACTCAACGGTGGCGTAACTTCATTCAAGCCACGATAGTCCACAGTCAGTCTCCATTCTCCATCTGATTTACGTACAGGCCAGATAGGGCTGTTGAAGGGTGAGTGTGTTCTGCTGACCACCCCTTGGCTCTCCAGCTTCCTGATCATTTTATGGATGGGAATCACAGCATCTCGGTTTGTACGATACTGTCGCCTATGTACAGTTGCAGTGGCCATCGGTACTTCTTGATCATTGACTCGGAGTAATCCCACAGCAGAAGGGTCTTCTGAGAGACCAGGGAGAGTAGACAACTGTTTAGACTCTCCTTCAATCACTGTAGCTACACCAAAAGCCCACCGGTACCCCTTCGGGTCCTTAAAGTGTCCTCTTTTTAAATAGTCCATACCAAGAATGCTAGGGGCTTCTGGTCCTGTCACAATGGAATGCTTTTCCCATTGGTCTCCTGTTAGGCTCATGTCAGCCTCTACCACCGACAGGTCCTGAGACCCTCCAGTTACTCCAGAAATAGACACAGTCTCTGTACTCTCATGTTCTGATGGCATTAATGTACATTGGGCACCAGTATCTACCAAAGCTCGATATTTCTGAGGATCCGATGTGCCAGGCCATCGAACCCACACAGCCCAATAAACCCGATTATCATCCTCGTCCCTCTCCTCCTCCTGGCAGGAGGCAGGGCCCCTCTATTGTTGTTCCTGGTCGGAGCATTCTCCATCTGACGTGTGCGATGCTCTGTCAGAGGCTCCTTCATCAGCATGGGGGGAGTTGTTTCTTTTGCGTCTCGGAGATCGATGTTTCTTTTCCGGGGTCTTTGCTTCAACTATGTGGACAGCTTTCTTGCCAGCTACTTTCCGTTTTAATTCTTGCACTCGGGCTTTAAGTTTAGAGGTGGGTTCACCGTGCCATTTTTTCATGTTTTCCCCTAGTTCGCGCAGAAGGGCCCACAAGAAACCACGCTCACTCTGTGTCTTACTCCTGGGGCTTCCAGTTTTCTCTCGTGCTGCATGAGATGACCGAGAACGGGAGCGGGAATGAGAACGAGAACTGGAACGAGAATAAGAACGAGACCTTTCTTTGCGACCTCTAGAACGTCTGTGTCTAGGTTCTTCTTCATATACAGAGCGTCTAGTATTCCTCTGGTGGCCTCTAGTTCTCCCTCGTGCTGCATGAGGTGACCAAGAACGGGAACGGGACCGAGAACGGGAACAGGAACTTGAACGAGAATGAGAACGAGACCTTTCTTTGTGACCTCTGGAACCTTTGCCTCTAGGTTCTTCTTCATACACAGAGCGTCTAGGATTCCTCCCTACCCTTTCCCCACTGTAGAGGGACGAATGCTGGTAGTTAGAGGGGACTCTCATGGTTTCTGATATTCTCCGTATCCAGTGGCACATTCTGTCAACGTGTATCTCATTCTCGTCCATACTTAGAGGGTATGCAGATATCAGACATGGCATATAAGACTTAGGGGCCCCATTCATCACCTTATCCCACATCGGCTGTGTGCATGGCATCTTCTCTGGGACCAAGATGTCATAGTAATTTGGATCAGAGTATATAATCTCCAGCATGGCCAGTTCCCGCAGATACTGGATGCCTTCTTCTGCAGTATTCCACTCTCTCGGAGCACTCACCAAATACTCTTTAAATGGGTATCTTGCCCTCACGGCACGGAGGATTCGGGTCCAGAGACTGGATGCCATCTCCCCCTGTCCCATTTCCTGTTCTATTTCACGGTCTCGGGCAAGAGATCCCAATTGTTGTGCTTCATGACCTTCCAGCACATGACTACTGGCCCCCTGGTCCCAACATCGCACCAGCCAGGTGAGGATGCGTTCATCGGGCCACCGACTGTAATCCCTTCGTATATCTCGAATCTCCTTTGGGGTCAATGATCGTATAATTTCACTTTCCCTCATTATTTCCTGTCCATCTCTTCCACGTACTATTCTCTCTACCTGTGTTTTTACTCTTCCACTCCTTCGTGGAACCTCTCTCACTTCCTTTCTGACCCTCTCACGCGAAGATGGGGATTGTTCAGGCCGTGAAGATGAGCTTCTATGGTGTTCACTCCGGGAGGATGGGCTCCTACGTCGCCCACGCTGTGGAGAGAGACTTCTACTTCGTTCGAGCCGTGGGGAAAGACTCCTAGCTCGTGCACCCCGTGAAAGGGAGCTCCTGCGTTGTTCATCAGGTCTGATGAATGGAGGTAGCACATAGTCCTTGGAAGGCCGGGGTAAGGGCCTTCCCCGGTCATCTATTCCCTCAAATGTAGGTCTAGTATGGGGAGGTGGAATCATACTTCCAAGAGAGGGTTGCCTTAGGAGAGGCTGAAACGGTCCTTCCTCAGGCTGACGGAAGCGCGTTGACCTCCTCTCTTCCTCCACTGGGCACTTGCGTATGTAGTCAGAGCACCAATCGTCGAATGTTCTTCTATCCCAGGATGCTCGCACCGTCCCTTTCCTTTCTCCAGGCATGCCTCTGGTCTCTTTTGGGCGTGCCCCCAGTCCCATTAGGTGTGCCCCATCCCTTGTGACCACTCCTCCCTCTCTGGCGGCTGCTCCCTCTTCTACTGTGACTATTCTTTCCTCTTGTGCTGTCGCTCCTTCCATCGTCACAGTAGTTTCTTCCTCTCTCGCAGCTGCTTCTTCGTCTACTTCTTCTTCTTCTTCTTTTTCTTCTTCTTCTTGTTCCTCTTCTTCTTCTTCTTGTTCCAATTGCGGAGGTGGCTCTATGGGTTTTGTAGTCTCCTTTGTCCTCGTTGTTTTCTTCTTTATGGGGGCAATGATAATCTTCCGGTCCATAACTTCAGTTTGAGTTCCCACAGAGCGAATAGGAACTGTATCCGCGTCGGCTTGAGTTTGAGCTTCAACTGTGGTCTTGGTGGGTTTAGTAGGAATGGCCGCTTCCAGATCTGCAGCTTGAGTCTGAGTTTCCACAGAGCGAATAGAAACTGTATCAACGTCGGCCTGAGTCTGAGCTTCAACTGTGGTCTTAGCAGGCTTAATAGAGATGGCAACCTCCAGATCTACGGCTTGAGTCTGAATTTCTACGGAACAACTGGAAGCTGTATTAGCTTCAGCTTGTGTCTGGGTTTCAGCCGTGGTTGTAGCAGGGACAGCAGAAACGGCCTTGTCTGGATTTGCAGCCTGGGTCTGGGTTTCTGTCGAGCAAACAGAGACTGTATTTGCTTCAGCCTGCGTCTGAGTTTCAGCTGTGGTTGTAGAAGGGACAGCAGAAATGGCCTTGTCCAGATTTGAAACCTGAGTTTGGGTTTCTACTGAGCAAACAGAGGCTGAAACTTGAGTTTGGGTCCCTACAGAGTGAACGGGGGCTTTGTTGGCCTCTATTTGAGTCTGAGTCTCAACTGTAGTTTTAGCAGGGACAGCGGAGGTAGCCATGTCCGGGTCTGCAGCTTGAGTTTGGGTTTCTACAGAGCGGACGGAGACTGTATTAGTTTCAGCTGCTTGAGCTTGGGTCTCTACAGAAACAGCCTTGACCTCATGCTGTGTTTGGACTCCGCTTTCGGTAGTCTGAACAGGGACTGCACGGGTCTCAGATGGCATATCTCCATATTCTATCCTGTCCTCAAGCCATTGACAGTAGTCTATGGCACATCGATAAGCACTAGCCAGGCCCCAACACAAAGCAGAGACTCGCGTATACGGGTCCTCATAGGAAAAACACTCTTCTGATAAACAGCGGGCCACCTCAGCAGAGTCACACACTTGTTCTGACGTGAACTTCCAAAAAACGGAGGGTGAGATACACCCTAGCACTTTACCGAGATCCGACCAAGGCCCATCCCACCCAGGGACTGGCCTGTCCAAAGCCCCTTCCAAAGTTCCAGCGAGTCCCCCAGAGGCATAGCCTTTCTTAGGTCTGAAACAAGGGAAGCAACAAAGTGCCAGCATTCTTCCCATCTTATACAACAGTTTCATTACCTTCATAAACACTAGTCTGTCACAATACAATTTAGGTAATAACTGGGACCAATTGTAACAGTAGGGATCTCCCTCAATAGTCCATTAATGTCATAATTTAACAGACCTTTAATGTCAAGATTCAGGAGGGCCTTACATGGATGACAATTATCAGGCAGACCTAGGTATGTCCCTAGGAGACCTCTCAGAGTGGGAGTAAGCATTAGCACCATCAGTATGTAAAGGAATAGAAAGACACTTAACAGGAGGCCTTTCACTACAAGAGACTGCCAGGCCATGCCAGCATGGTTGGACTGACCTCCTCTGGTACCTCTCAGGTATTTGCTAAAAAGGGTGAAAACCATTCTTTCTATTGTTTACCTTATGCCTGAGTCCTCTGTTCCCAAACAAAAACCTTGTTTATAACAAAAAGATACTCTTTTGATAATACCACTTCAGTTGGCAGTTCTCCCGGCCACTGTTCTCTAAACAGAGAATTGTTTACCAAACAACTCAAGGTCAGTATCTCGGTAGAACCTCCAATAATGTCGCAGGTTTGGCCTAGCTGTTGCCAACCCTGGACTGGCCCCCCTTCTCCCCCCAGAACCTTCCCAGCAAAGGAAAGAAAAAAAACTGAAAAGAAACGCACTCTAAAGAGACTGAACTGAATAAAAAGAATAAATTATATTTACTAACATTTACAAACCACACTGTATACACAATACTTAGGATCCCACTCCCCAGGGGAGAGGGGAAGGGAGAAAAAGGGGATTGATTAGCTGGAAAATAGGGGAGACACCAACCCAACCCAAAGAAACCGAATGAATCAAAACAAACACAATTAAAAACCTCAAGGAAGGGGAACAAGAATGAAACAATCTCACCCAGGACAGGAGAAACACCAGGGACCAGAGGGACCAGACTTCCACCACCTCCCTCCAACTCCTCAGCCAAGGACCGGAACAAAGGAACAACCACTCCCCCACTGCTACGTGGAAGACACGTGTGGAATACTTGTAACTTCCTTAGATACAATGGTTACTGGGGAAGCCATGGGTCAAACCATTACACCCGGACCTGCACAGGGTATGCACCGCCGAGCTTTGCACCCAGGGAAAAGGTGGCAGCCTTGGGCTCTCAGGTGCCAATGATGGGGCCCAATTAGCATTACAAAATACACAATGGCTTTGTCTCCTGGTGCATTTTCCCTCTGAGGAATCTTCATAGGTCTGGAATTCTGGGTTGAAAAATGTCACTTTCCCGGACCCGCACGTGGAACGCTCCGTCGAGCTTTGCGCCCAGGGAAAAGGTGGCAGCCTTGGGCTCTCAGGTGTCAATGATGGAGCCCCATTACCTTTACAAAAAGCACAATTGCTTTCTGTCCTGGCACCTTTTCCCTGGGAGAAATCTTCATCGGCCTCGAATTCTGGGATAAGAAACAGCACATTCCTGGACCCGCAAGTGGCACGCACCGTCGAGCTTTGCGCTCAGGGAAAAGGTTGCAGCCTTCGGCTCTCAGATGCCAATGATGGGTCCCCATTACTCCTAGAAAAGGAGAAATCCATTCCTGTCCTGGCACCTTTTCCCAGGGAGGAATCTTCATCGGTCTGGAATTCTGGAATGAGAAACGACAATTTCCCGGACCCTCACGTAGCACGCATGGTCGAGCTTTGCGCCCAGGCTATAGGAGGCAACCTTGGGCTCTCAGGTGCCAATGATGGAGCCCGATTAACCCTAGAAATGGAACAATCGCTTTCTGTCCTGGGAGCCTTTTCCCTGTGAGGAGTCTTCATCCGTCTGGAATTCAGGGCTGAAAAACGGCACTTTCCTGGACAAGAAAGTGGTACGTGCCGTTGATGTTTGTGCCCACGGAAAAGGTGGCAGCCTTGAACTCTGAGGTGCCAATGATGGGGCACCATTGACCCTAGAAAAGGACAATTCGATTTCTGACCTGGCACCTTTTCCCTGGGAGGTGTCTTCGTCCGTCTGGAATTCTGGGCTGAAAAATGGCACTTCCCCGAACACGCAAGTGGCACGCACCGTCGACATTTGCGTCCAGGGAAAAGGTGGCAACCTTGGGCTCTCAGGTGCCAATGATGGGGCCCCGTTAACACAAGAAAAATAACACTTGCTTTCTGTCCTGGCACCTTTTCCCAGGGAGGAATCTTCGTCCGTCTGGAAATCTGGGTTCAAAAAGGGCACTGCCCCAAACCCGCACAAGGTACACACCGTCGAGCTTTGCGCCCAGGGAAAAGGGGGCAGCCTTGGGCTCTCAGCTGCCAATGATGGTGCCCCATTACCCCTACAAAAGGCACAATGTCTTTCTGTCCTGGCACCTTTTCCCAGGGAGGAATCTTCATCGGTTTCGAATTCTGGTCTGAGAATCGGCACTTTCCTGGACCCGCAAGTGGAACGCACCATCGAGCTTTGCATCCAGGGAAAAGGTGGCAGTCTTGGGCTCTCAGGTGCCAATGATGGGGCACCATTGACCCTAGAAAAGGACAATTCGATTTCTGACCTGGCACCTTTTCCCTGGGAGGTGTCTTGGTCCGTCTGGAATTCTGGGCTGAAAAATGGCACTTCCCCGAACACGCATGTGGCACGCACCGTCGACATTTGCGCCCAGGCAAAAGGTGGCAGCCTTGGGCTCTCAGGTGCCAATGATGGTGCCCCGTTAACACTAGAAAAATAACACTTGCTTTCTGTCCTGGCACCTTTTCCCAGGGAGGAATCTTTGTCCGTCTGGAAATCTGGGTTGAAAAATGGCACTGCCCCAAACCCGCACAAGGTACACACCGTCAAGCTTTGCGCCCAGGGAAAAGGGGGCAGCCTTGGGCTCTCAGGTGCCAATGATGGTGCCCCATTACCCCTACAAAAAGCACAATGGCTTTCTGTCCTGGCACCTTTTCCCTGGGAGGAGTCTTCATTGGCCTGGAATTCTGGGCTGTAAAATGGCACTTTCTGGGACCAGCACGTGGCACGCACTGTCGTGCTTTGCGCCCAGGGTAAAGGAGGCAACCTCTGGCTCTCAGATGCCAATGACGGGCCCCCATTAACACTAGAAATGGAACAATCGCTTTGTGTCCTGGGAGCCTTTTCCCTGGGAGGAGTCGTCATCCGTCTGGAATCCTGGGCTGAACAAAGCACTTTCTCTGACCTGCAGGTGGCAGGAACCATCTAGCTTTGCGCCCAGGCAAAAGGTGGCAGCCTTGGGCTCTCAGGTGCCAACGATGGGTCCCCGTTAACACTAGATAAATAACAATGGCTTTCTGTCCTGGCACCTTTTCCCAGGGAGGAATTTTCGTCCGTCTGGAATTCTGGGCTGAAAAACGGCACTTCCCCGGACCTGGAAGTGGAACGCACTATCGAGCTTTGTGCCCAGGCAAAAGGTGGCAGCCTTGGGCTCTCAGGTGCCAATGATGGGGCCCCATTTCCCCTAGAAAAAGAACAATCGCTTTCTGTCCTGACACCTTTTCCCAGGGAGAAATCTTCGCTGGCCTGGAATTCTGGGATGAGAAACGGCACATTCCCGGACTTGCAAGTGGCACGCGCCGTCGAGATTTGCGCCCAGGGAAAAGGTGGCAGCCTTGGGCTCTCAGGTGCCAAAGATGGGGCCCCATTAACTCTAGAAAAGGCACAATGGCTTTCTGTCCTGACACCTTTTCCCAGAGAGGAATCGACTTCCATCTGGAATTCTGGGCTGAAAAACGGCCCTTTCCCGGACCCGCACAGGGTATGCACCGCCGAGCTTTGCACCCAGGGAAAAGGTGGCAGCCTTGGGCTCTCAGGTGCCAATGATGGGGCCCAATTAGCATTACAAAATACACAATGGCTTTGTCTCCTGGTGCATTTTCCCTCTGAGGAATCTTCATAGGTCTGGAATTCTGGGTTGAAAAATGTCACTTTTCCGGACCCGCACGTGGAACGCTCCGTCGAGCTTTGCGCCCAGGGAAAAGGTGGCAGCCTTGGGCTCTCAGGTGTCAATGATGGAGCCCCATTACCTTTACAAAAAGCACAATGGCTTTCTGTCCTGGCACCTTTTCCCTGGGAGAAATCTTCATCGGCCTCGAATTCTGGGATGAGAAACAGCACATTCCTGGACCCGCAAGTGGCACGCACCGTCGAGCTTTGCGCTCAGGGAAAAGGTTGCAGCCTTCGGCTCTCAGATGCCAATGATGGGTCCCCATTACTCCTAGAAAAGGAGAAATCCATTCCTGTCCTGGCACCTTTTCCCAGGGAGGAATCTTCATCGGTCTGGAATTCTGGGCTGTAAAATGGCACTTTCTTTGACCAGCACGAGGCACGCACTGTCGTGCTTTGCGCCCAGGAAAAAAGGAGGCAACCTCTGGCTCTCAGATGCCAATGACGGGCCCCCATTAACACTAGAAATGGAACAATCGCTTTCTGTCCTGGGAGCCTTTTCCCTGGGAGGAGTTGTCATCCGTCTGGAATTCTGGGCTGAACAAAGCACTTTCTCGTACCTGCACGTGGCAGGCACCATCTAGCTTTGCGCCCAGGGAAAAGGTGGCAGCCTTGGGCTCTCAGGTGTCAATTTTGGGGCCCCATTAACCCTAGAAAAGGCACAATTGCTTTCTGTCCTGGCACCTTTTCCCTGGGAGGAATCTTCATCGGCCTCGAATTCTGGGATGAGAAACAGCACATTCCTGGACCCGCAAGTGGCACGCACCGTCGAGCTTTGCGCTCAGGGAAAAGATTGCAGCCTTCGGCTCTCAGATGCCAATGATGGGTCCCCATTACTCCTAGAAAAGGAGAAATCCATTCCTGTCCTGGCACCTTTTCCCAGGGAGGAATCTTCATCGGCCTGGAATTCTGGAATGAGAAACGGCAATTTCCCGGACCCTCACGTAGCACGCATGGTCGAGCTTTGCGCCCAGGGTATAGGAGGCAACCTTGGGCTCTCAGGTGCCAATGATGGGGCCCGATTAACCCTAGAAATGGAACAATCGCTTCCTGTCCAGGGAGCCTTTTCCCTGTGAGGAGTCTTCATCCGTCTGGAATTCAGGGCTGAAAAACAGCACTTTCCCGGACATGAAAGTGGTACGCGCCGTTGATGTTTGCGCCCACGGAAAAGGTGGCAGCCTTGAACTCTCAGGTGCCAATGATGGGGCACCATTGACCCTAGAAAAGGACAATTCGATTTCTGACCTGGCACCTTTTCCCTGGGAGGTGTCTTCGTCCATCTGGAATTCTGGGCTGAAAAATGGCACTTCCCCGGACCCGCAAGTGGCACGTGTTGTCGACATTTGCGCCCAGGCAAAAGGTGGCAGCCTTGGGCTCTCAGGTGCCAATGATGGGGCCCCGTTAACACTAGAAAAATAACACTTGCTTTCTGTCCTGGCACCTTTTCCCTGGGAGGAATCTTCATTGGTCTGGAATTCTGGGCTGAAAATGGCTCTTTCCCTTACCCGAATGTGGCACGCACCGTCGAGCTTTGCGCCCAGGCAAAAGGTGGCAGCCCTGGGCTCTCAGGTGCCAATTTTGGGGCCCCATTAACCCTAGAAAAGGCACAATCACTTTCTGTCCTGGCACCTTTACCCAGGGTGAAATCTTCGCTGGCCTGGAATTCTGGTCTGAGAATCGGCACTTTCCCTTACCCGCAAGTGGAACGCACCATCGAGCTTTGCGTCCAGGGAAAAGGTGGCAGCCTTGGGCTCTCAGGTGCCAAAGATGGGGCCCCATTACCCCTAGAAAAGGCACAATGGCTTTCTGTCCTGACACCTTTTCCCAGAAAGGAATCGACTTCCATCTGGAATACTGGGCTGAAAAACGGCCCTTTCCCGGACCCGCACAGGGTATGCACCGTCGAGCTTTGCACCCACGGAAAAGGTGGCAGCCTTGGGCTCTCAGGTGCCAATGATGGGGCCCAATTAGCATTACAAAATACGCAATGGCTTTGTCTCCTGGTGCCTTTTCCCTCTGAGGAATCTTCATAGGTCTGGAATTCTGGCCTGAAAAATGGCACTTTCCTGTACCCGCATATGGAACGCTCCGTCGAGCTTTGCGCCCAGGCAAAAGGTGGCAGCCTTGGGCTCTCAGGTGCCAATGATGGGGCCCCGTTAACACTAGAAAAACAACACTTGCTTTCTGTCCTGGCACCTTTTCCCAGGGAGGAATCTTCGTCCGTCTGGAATTCTGGGTTCAAAAAAGGCACTGCCCCAAACCCGCACAAGGTACACACCGTCGAGCTTTGCGCCCAGGGAAAAGGGGGCAGCCTTGGGCTCTCAGCTGCCAATGATGGTGCCCCATTACCCCTACAAAAGGCACAATGTCTTTCTGTCCTGGCACCTTTTCCCAGGGAGGAATCTTCATCGGTTTGGAATTCTGGTCTGAGAATCGGCACTTTCCTGCACCCGCAAGTGGAACGCACCATCGAGCTTTGCGTCCAGGGAAAAGGTGGCAGTCTTGGGCTCACAGGTGCCAATGATGGGGCCCCATTACCTTTAAAAAAAGCACAATGGCTTTCTGTCCTGGCACATTTCACTGGGAGGAGTCTTCATTGGCCTGGAATTCTGTGCTGAAAAATGGCACTTTCCCAGACCCGCACAGGGTATGCGCCGTCGAGCTTTGCACCCAGGGAAAGGGTGGCAGCCTTGGGCTCTCAGGTGCCAATGATGGGGCCCAATTAGCATTACAAAATACACAATGGCTTTGTCTCCTGGTACCTTTTCCCTCTGAGGAATCTTCATAGGTCTGGAATTCTGGGCTGAAAAATGGCACTTTCCCGGACCCGCACATGGAACACTCCGTCGAGCTTTGCGCCCAGGGAAAAGGTGGCAGCCTTGGGCTCTCAGGTGTCAATTTTGGGGCCCCATTAACACTAGAAAACGCACAATTGCTTTCTGTCCTGGCACCTTTTCCCAGGGAGATATCTTTGCTGGCCTGGAATTCTGGGATGAGAAACAGCACATTCCTGGACCCGCAAGTGGCACGCACCGTTGAGCTTTGCGCTCAGGGAAAAGGTTGCAGCCTTCGGCTCTCAGGTGTCAATGATGGGTCCCCATTATTCCTAGAAAAGGAGAAATCCATTCCTGTCCTGGCACCTTTTCCCAGGGAGGAATCTTCATCGGTCTGGAATTCTGGAATGCTAAACGGCAATTTCCCGGACCCTCACGTAGCACGCATGGTCGAGCTTTGCGCCCAGACTATAGGAGGCAACCTTGGGCTCTCAGGTGCCAATGATGGAGCCCGATTAACCCTAGAAATGGAACAATCGCTTTCTGTCCTGGGAGCCTCTTCCCTGTGAGGAGTCTTCATCCGTCTGGAATTCAGGGCTGAAAAACGGCACTTTCCCAGAAAAGAAAGTGGTACGCGCCGTTGATGTTTGCGCCCACGGAAAAGGTGGCAGCCTTGAACTCTCAGGTGCCAATGATGGGGCACCATTGACCCTAGAAAACGATAATTCAATTTCTGACCTGGCACCTTTTCCCTGGGAGGTGTCTTGGTCCGTCTGGAATTCTGGGCTGAAAAATGGCACTTCCCTGGATCCGCAAGTGGCACGCGCCGTCGACATTTGCGCCCAGGCAAAAGGTGGCAGCCTTGGGCTCTCAGGTGCCAATGATGGGGTTCCGTTAACACAAGAAAAATAACACTTGCTTTCTGTCCTGGCACCTTTTCCCTGGGAGGAATTTTCGACCGTCTGGAATTCTGGGCCGAAAAACGGCACTTCCCCGGACCTGGAAGTGGAACGCACTATCGAGCTTTGTGCCCAGGGAAAAGGTGGCAGCCTTGGGCTCTCAGGTGCCAATGATGGGGCTCCATTACCCCTAGAAAAGGCACAATCGCTTTCTGTCCTGGCACCTTTTCCCTGGGAGGAATCTTCATTGGTCTGGAATTCTGGGCTGAAAATGGCTCTTTCCATTACCCGCATGTGGCACGCACCATCGAGCTTTGCGCCCACGGAAAAGGTGGCAGCCCTGGGCTCTCAGCTGCCAATTTTGGGGCCCCATTAACCCTAGAAAAGGCACAATCGCTTTCTGTCCTGGCACCTTTACCCAGGGAGAAATCTTCGCTGGCCTGGAATTCTGGTCTGAGAATCGGCACTTTCCCGGACCCGCACAGGGTATGCACCGTCGAGCTTTGCACCCACAGAAAAGGTGGCAGCCTTGGGCTCACAGGTGCCAATGATGGGGTCCAATTAGCATTACAAAATACGGAATGGCTTTGTCTCCTGATGCCTTTTCCCTCTGAGGAATCTTCATAGGTCTGGAATTCTGGGCTGAAAAATGGCACTTTCCCGGACCCGCACATGGAACGCTCCGTCGAGCTATGCGCCCAGGCAAAAGGTGGCAGCCTTGGGCTCTCAGGTGCCAATGATGGGGCCCCGTTAACACTAGAAAAACAACGCTTGCTTTCTGTCCTGGCACCTTTTCCCAGGGAGGAATCTTCGTCCGTCTGGAAATCTGGGTTCAAAAATTGCACTGGCCAAAACCCGCACAAGGTACACACCGTCGAGCTTTGCGCCCAGGGAAAAGGGGGCAGCCTTGGGCTCTCAGCTGCCAATGATGGTGCCCCATTACCCCTACAAAAGGCACAATGGCTTTCTGTCCTGGCACCTTTTCCCAGGGAGGAATCTTCATCGGTTTGGAATTCTGGTCTGAGAATCGGCACTTTCCTGGACCCGCAAGTGGAACGCACCATCGAGCTTTGCGTCCAGGGAAAAGGGGCAGTCTTGGGCTCTCAGGTGCCAATGATGGGGCCCCATTACCTTTACAAAAAGCACAATGGCTTTCTGTCCTGGCACCTTTTCCCTGGGAGGAGTCTTCATTGGTCTGGAATTCTGGGATGTAAAATGGCACTTTCTGGGACCAGCACGTGGCACGCACTGTCGTGCTTTTCGCCCAGGGAAAAGGAGGCAACCTCTGGCTCTCAGATGCCAATGACGGGCCCCCATTAACACTAGAAATGGAACAATCGCTTTCTGTCCTGGGAACATTTTCCCTGGGACGAGTCGTCATCCGTCTGGAATCCTGGGCTGAACAAAGCACTTTCTCTAACCTGCACGTGGCAGGCACCATCTAGCTTTGCACCCAGGGAAAAGGTGACAGCCTTGGGCTCTCAGGTGCCAATGATGTGGTCCCATTAACACTAGATAAATAACAATCGCTTTCTGTCCTGGCACCTTTTCCCGGGGAGGAATTTCGTCCGTCTGAAATTCTGGGCCGAAAAACGGCACGTCCCCGGAACTGCAAGTGGAACGCACCGTCGAGCTTTGTGCCCAGGCAAAAGGTGGCAGCCTTGGGCTCTCAGGTGCCAATGATGGGGCCCCATTATCCCTGGAAAAAGAACAATCGCTTCCTGTCCTGGCACCTTTTCCCTGGGAGGAATCTTCATTGGTCTGGAATTCTGGGCTGAAAACGGCTCTTTCCCTTACCCGCATGTGGCACGCACCGTCGAGCTTTGCGCCCAGGCAAAAGGTGGAAGCCCTGGGCTCTCAGGTGCCAATTTTGGGGCCCCATTAACCCTAGAAAAGGCACAATCGCTTTCTGTCCTGGCACCTTTTCCCAGGGAGAAATCTTTGCTGGCCTGGAATTCTGGGATGAGAAACGGCACATTCCCGGACTTGCAAGTGGCACGCGCCGTCAACATTTGCGCCCAGGGAAAAGGTGGCAGCCTTGGGCTCTCAGGTGCCTAAGATCGGGCCCCATTACCCCTAGAAAAGGCACAATGGCTTTCTGTCCTGACACATTTTCACAGAGAGGAATCGACTTCTGTCTGGGATTCTGGGCTGAAAAACGGCCCTTTCCCGGACCCGCACAGGGTATGCACCCTCGAGCTTTGCACCCAGGGAAAAGGTGGCAGCCTTGGGCTCTCAGGTGCCAATGATGGGGCCAAATTAGCATTACAAAATACGCAATGGCTTTGTCTCCTGGCACCTTTTCCCTCTGAGGAATCTTCATAGGTCTGGAATTCTGGGCTGAAAAATGGCACTTTCCCGGGCCTGCACATGGAACGCTCCATCAAGCTTTGCACCCAGGGAAAAGGTGGCAGCCTTGGGCTCTCAGGTGTCAATTTTGGGGCCCCATTAACCCTAGAAAAGGCACAATTGATTTCTGCCCTGGCACCTATTCCCTGGGAGAAATCTTCATCGGCCTCGAATTCTGGGATGAGAAACAGCACATTCCTGGACCCGCAAGTGGCAGGCACCGTTGAGCTTTGTGCTCAGGGAAAAGGTTGCAGCCTTCAGCTCTCAGATGCCAATGATGGAGCCCCTTTAACCCTAGAAAAGGAGCAATCGCTTTCTGTCCTGACACCTTTTCCCAGGGAGGAATCTTCATCGGTCTGGAATTCTGGAATGAGAAACGGCAATTTCCCGGACCCTCACGTAGCACGCATGGTCGAGCTTTGCGCCTATAGAATAGGAGGCAACCTTGGGCTCTCAGGTGCCAATGATGGGGCCCGATTAACCCTAGAAATGGAACAATCGCTTTCTGTCCAGGGAGCCTCTTCCCTGTGAGGAATCTTCATCCGTCTGGAATTCAGGGCTGAAAAACGGCACTTTCCCGGACAAGAAAGTGGTACGCACCGTTGATGTTTGCGCCCACGGAAAAGGTGGCAGCCTTGAACTCTCAGGTGCTAATGATGGGGCACCATTGACCCTAGAAAAGGACAATTCGATTTCTGACCGGGCACCTTTTCCCTTGGAGGTGTCTTGGTCCGTCTGGAATTCTGGGCTGAAAAATGGCACTTCCCCGGACCCGCAAGTGGCACGTGTTGTCGACATTTGCGCCCAGGGAAAAGGTGGCAGCCTTGGGCTCTCAAGTGCCAATGATGGAGCCCCGTTAACACTAGATAAAAAACAATGGCTTTCTGTCCTGGCACCTTTTCCCTGGGAGGAATTTTCGTCCGTCTGGAATTCTGGGCCGAAAAACGGCACTTCCCCGGACCTGGAAGTAGAAGGCACCATCGGGCTTTGTGCCCAGGCAAAAGGTGTCAGCCTTGGGCTCTCAGGTGCCAATGATGGGGCTCCATTACCCCTAGAAAAGGCACAATGGCTTTCTGTCCTGGCACCTTTTCCCTGGGAGGAATCTTCATTGGTCTGGAATTCTGGGCTGAAAATGGCTCTTTCCCTTACCCGCATGTGGCACGCACCGTCGAGCTTTGCGCCCAGGGAAAAGGTGGCAGCCTTGGGCTCTCAGGTGCCAATGATGGGGCCCAATTAGCATTACAAAATACACTATGGCTTTGTCTCCTGGTGCCTTTTCCCTCTGAGGAATCTTCATCCGTCTGGATTTCTGGGCTGAAAAATGGCACTTTCCCGGACCCACACATGGAACGCTCCGTCGAGCTTTGCGCCCAGGGAAAAGGTGGCAGCCTTGGGCTCTCAGGTGTCAATTTTGGGGCCCCATTAACACTAGAAAAGGCACAATTGCTTTCTGTCCTGGCACCTTTTCCCTGGGAGAAATCTTCATCGGCCTCGAATTCTGGGATGAGAAACAGCACATTCCTGGACCCGCAAGTGGCACGCACCGTTGAGCTTTGCGCTCAGCGAAAAGGTTGCAGACTTCGGCTCTCAGGTGTCAAAGATGGAGCCCCATTAACCCTAGAAAAGGAGAAATCCATTCCTGTCCTGGCACCTTTTCCCAGGGAGGAATCTTCATCGGTCTGGAATTCTGGAATGAGAAACGGCAATTTCCCGGACCCTCACGTAGCACGCATGGTCGAGCTTTGCGCCTATAGAATAGGAGGCAACCTTGGGCTCTCAGGTGCCAATGATGGGGCCCGATTAACCCTAGAAATGGAACAATCGCTTTCTGTCCTGGGAGCCTTTTCCCTGTGAGGAGTCTTCATCCGTCTGGAATTCAGGGCTGACAAACGGCACTTTCCCGGACAAGAAAGTGGTACGCGCCGTTGATGTTTGCGCCCACGGAAAAGGTGGCAGCCTTGAACTCTCAGGTGCCAATGATGGGGCACCATTGACCCTAGAAAAGGACAATTCGATTTCTGACCTGGCACCTTTTCCCTGGGAGGTGTCTTCGTCCATCTGGAATTCTGGGCTGAAAAATGGCACATTCCCGGACCCACAAGTGGCACGCGCCGTCGAGCTTTGCGCCCAAGGAAAAGGTGGCAGCCTTGGGCTCTCAGGTGCCAATGATGGGGCCCCGTTAACACTAGAAAAATAACACTTGCTTTCTGTCCTGGCACCTTTTCCCAGGGAGGAATCTTCGTCCGTCTGGAAATCTGGGTTCAAAAATGGCACTGCCACAAACCCGCACAAGGTACACACCGTTGAGTTTTGTGCCCAGGGAAAAGGGGGCAGCCTTGGGCTCTCAGCTGCCAATGATGGTGCCCCATTACCCCTACAAAAAGCACAATGGCTTTCTGTCCTGGCACCTTTTCCCAGGGAGGAATCTTCATCGGTTTGGAATTCTGGTCTGAGAATCGGCATTTTCCTGGACCCGCAAGTGGAACGCACCATCGAGCTTTGCGTCCAGGGAAAAGGTGGCAGTCTTGGGTTCTCAGGTGCCAATGATGGGACCCCATTACCTTTACAAAAAGCACAATGGCTTTCTGTCCTGGCACCTTTTCCCTGGGAGGAGTCTTCATTGGTCTGGAATTCTGGGCTGTAAAATGGCACTTTCTGGGACCAGAACGTGGCACGCACTGTCATGCTTTGCGCCCAGGGAAAAGGAGGCAACCTCTGACTCTCAGATGCCAATGACGGGCCCCCATTAACACTAGAAATGGAACAATCACTTTCTGTCCTGGGAGGCTTTTCCCTGGGAGGAGTCGTCATCCGTCTGGAATCCTGGGCTGAACAAAGGTCTTTCTCTGACCTGCACGTGGCAGACACCATCTAGCTTTGCGCCCAGGGAAAAGGTGGCAGCCTTGGGCTCTCAGGTGCCAATGACGGGCCCCATTACCCCTAGAAAAAGAACAATCGCTTTCTGTCCTGGCACCTTTTCCCTGGGAGGAATCTTCATTGGTCTGGAATTCTGGGCTGAAAACGGCTCTTTCCCTTACCCGCATGTGGCACGCACCATCGAGCTTTGCGCCCAGGGAAAAGGTGGCAGCCCTGGGCTCTCAGCTGCCAATTTTGGGGCCCCATTAACCCTAGAAAAGGCACAAGCGCTTTCTGTCCTGGCACCTTTTCCCAGGGAGAAATCTTCGCTGGCCTGGAATTCTGGGATGAGAAACGGCACATTCCCGGACTTGCACGTGGCACGCGCCGTCGACATTTTCGCCCAGGGAAAAGGTGGCAGCCTTGGGCTCTCAGGTGCCAAAGATGAGGCCCCATTACCCCTAGAAAAGGCACAATGGCTTTCTGTCCTGACACCTTTTCCCAGAGAGGAATCGACTTCTGTCTGGAATTCTGGGCTGAAAAACGGCCCTTTCCCGGACCCGCACAGGGTATGCACCCTCGAGCTTTGCACCCAGGGAAAAGGTGGCAGCCTTGGGCTCTCAGGTGCCAATGATGGGGCCCAATTAGCATTACAAAATACACAATGGCTTTGTCTCCTGGTGCATTTTCCCTCTGAGGAATCTTCATAGGTCTGCAATTCTGGGTTGAAAAATGGCACTTTCCAGGACCCGAACGTGGAACGCTCCGTCGAGCTTTGCGCCCAGGGAAAAGGTGGCAGCCTTGGGCTCTCAGGTGTCAATTTTGGGGCCCCATTAACCCTAGAAAAGGCAGAATTGATTTCTGCCCTGGCACCTATTCCCTGGGAGAAATCTTCATCGGCCTCGAATTCTGGGATGAGAAACAGCACATTCCTGGACCCGCAAGTGGCAGGCACCGTTGAGCTTTGCGCTCAGGGAAAAGGTTGCAGCCTTCAGCTCTAAGGTGTCAATGATGGAGCCCCTTTAACCCTAGAAAAGGAGCAATCGCTTTCTGTCCTGACACCTTTTCCCAGGGAGGAATCTTCATCGGTCTGGAATTCTGGAATGAGAAACGGCAATTTCCCGGACCCTCACGTAGCACGCATGGTCGAGCTTTGCGCCCAGGGTATAGGAGGCAACCTTGGGCTCTCAGGTGCCAATGATGGGGCCCGATGAACCCTAGAAATGGAACAATCGCTTTCTGTCCTGGGAGCCTCTTCCCTGTGAGGAGTCTTCATCCGTCTGGAATTCTGGGCTGAAAATGGCACTTCCCCGGACCCGCAAGTGGCACGCGCCGTCGACATTTGCGCCCAGGCAAAAGGTGGCAGCCTTGGGCTCTCAGGTGCCAATGATGGGGCCCCATTAACACTAGAAAAATAACAATGGCTTTCTGTCCTGGCACCTTTTCCAAGGGAGGAATCTTCGTCCGTCTGGAAATCTGGGTTCAAAAATGGCACTGCCCCAAACCCGCACAAGGTACACACCGTCGAGCTTTGTGCCCAGGGAAAAGGGGGCAGCCTTGGGCTCTCAGCTGTCAATGATGGTGCCCCATTACACCTACAAAAGGCACAATGTCTTTCTGTCCTGGCACCTTTTCCCAGGGAGGAATCTTCATCGGTTTGGAATTCTGGTCTGAGAATCGGCACTTTCCTGGACCCGCAAGTGGAACGCACCATCGAGCTTTGCGTCCAGGGAAAAGGTGGCAGTCTTGGGCTCTCAGGTGCCAATGATGGGGCCCCATTACCTTTACAAAAAGCACAATGGCTTTCTGTCCTGGCACCTTTTCCCTGGGAGGAGTCTTCATTGGTCTGGAATTCTGGGCTGTAAAATGGCACTTTCTGGGACCAGCACGTGGCACGCACTGTCGTGCTTTGCGCCCAGGGAAAAGGAGGCAACCTCTGGCTCTCAGATGCCAATGACTGGCCCCCATTAACACTAGAAATGGAACAATCGCTTTCTGTCCTGGGAGCCTTTTCCCTGGGAGGAGTCGTCATCCGTCTGGAATCCTGGGCTGAACAAAGGTCTTTCTCTGACCTACAAGTGGCAGGCACCATCTAGCTTTGTGCCCAGGGAAAAGGTGGCAGCCTTGGGCTCTCAGGTGCCAATGATGGGTCCCCGTTAACCCTAGATAAATAACAATCGCTTTCTGTCCTGGCACCTTTTCCCAGGGAGAAATCTTCGCTGGCCTGGAATTCTGGGATGAGAAACAGCACATTCCCGGACTTGGAAGTGGCACGCGCCGTCGACATTTGCGCCCAGGGAAAAGGTGGCAGCCTTGCGCTCTAAGGTGCCAAAGGTGAGGCCCCATTACCCCTAGAAAAGGTACAATGGCTTTCTGTCCTGACACCTTTTCCCAGGGAGGAATCGACTTCCGTCTGGAATTCTGGGCTGAAAAACGGCCCTTTCCCGGACCCGCACAGGGTATGCACTGTCGAGCTTTGCACCTAGGGAAAAGGTGGCAGCCTTGGGCTCTCAGGTGCCAATGATGGGGCCCAATTAGCATTACAAAATACACAATGGCTTTGTCTCCTGGTACCTTTTCCCTCTGAGGAATCTTCATAGGTCTGGAATTCTGGGCTGAAAAATTGGACTTTCCGGGACCCGCACGTGGAATGCTCCGTCGAGCTTTGCGCCCAGGGAAAAGGTGGCAGCCTTGGGCTCTCAGGTGTCAATTTTGGGGCCCCATTAACCCTAGAAAAAGCACAATTGCTTTCTGCCCTGGCCCCTTTTCTCTGGGAGAAATCTTCATCGCCCTGGAATTCTGGGATGAGAAACAGCCCATTCCTGGACCCGCAAGTGGCACGCACCGTCGAGCTTTGCGCTCAGGGAAAAGGTTGCAGCCTTCGGCTCTCAGGTGTCAATGATGGAGCCCCATTAACCCTAGAAAAGGAACAATCGCTTTCTGTCCTGACACCTTTTCCCAGGGAGGAATCTTCATCGGTCTGGAATTCTGGAATGAGAAATGGCAATTTCCCGGACCCTCACGTAGCACACATGGTCGAGCTTTGCGCCCAGGGTATAGGAGGCAACCTTGGGCTCTCAGGTGCCAATGATGGGGCCCGATTAACCCTAGAAATGGAACAATCGCTTTCTGTCCTGGGAGCCTCTTCCCTGTGAGTAGTCTTCATCCGTCTGGAATTCTGGGCTGAAAATGGCACTTCCCCGGACCCGCAAGTGGCACGCGCCGTCGACATTTGCGCCCAGGCAAAAGGTGGCAGCCTTGGGCTCTCAGGTGCCAATGATGGGGCCCCATTAACACTAGAAAAATAACAATGGCTTTCTGTCCTGGCACCTTTTCCAAGGGAGGAATCTTCGTCCGTCTGGAAATCTGGGTTCAAAAATGGCACTGCCCCAAACCCGCACAAGGTACACACCGTCGAGCTTTGTGCCCAGGGAAAAGGGGGCAGCCTTGGGCTCTCAGCTGTCAATGATGGTGCCCCATTACACCTACAAAAGGCACAATGTCTTTCTGTCCTGGCACCTTTTCCCAGGGAGGAATCTTCATCGGTTTGGAATTCTGGTCTGAGAATCGGCACTTTCCTGGACCCGCAAGTGGAACGCACCATCGAGCTTTGCGTCCAGGGAAAAGGTGGCAGTCTTGGGCTCTCAGGTGCCAATGATGGGGCCCCATTACCTTTACAAAAAGCACAATGGCTTTCTGTCCTGGCACCTTTTCCCTGGGAGGAGTCTTCATTGGTCTGGAATTCTGGGCTGTAAAATGGCACTTTCTGGGACCAGCACGTGGCACGCACTGTCGTGCTTTGCGCCCAGGGAAAAGGAGGCAACCTCTGGCTCTCAGATGCCAATGACTGGCCCCCATTAACACTAGAAATGGAACAATCGCTTTCTGTCCTGGGAGCCTTTTCCCTGGGAGGAGTCGTCATCCGTCTGAAATCCTGGGCTGAACAAAGGTCTTTCTCTGACCTACAAGTGGCAGGCACCATCTAGCTTTGTGCCCAGGGAAAAGGTGCCAGCCTTGGGCTCTCAGGTGCCAATGATGGGTCCCCGTTAACCCTAGATAAATAACAATCGCTTTCTGTCCTGGCACCTTTTCCCAGGGAGAAATCTTCGCTGGCCTGGAATTCTGGGATGAGAAACAGCATATTCCCGGACTTGCACGTGGCACGCGCCGTCGACATTTTCGCCCAGGGAAAAGGTGGCAGCCTTGGGCTCTCAGGTGCCAAAGATGAGGCCCCATTACCCCTAGAAAAGGCACAATGGCTTTCTGTCCTGACACCTTTTCCCAGAGAGGAATCGACTTCCGTCTGGAATTCTGGGCTGAAAAACGGCCCTTTCCCGGACCCGCACAGGGTATGCACCCTCGAGCTTTGCACCCAGGGAAAAGGTGGCAGCCTTGGGCTCTCAGGTGCCAATGATGGGGCCCAATTAGCATTACAAAATACACAATGGCTTTGTCTCCTGGTACCTTTTCCCTCTGAGGAATCTTCATAGGTCTGGAATTCTGGGCTGAAAAATTGGACTTTCCGGGACCCGCACGTGGAATGCTCCGTCGAGCTTTGCGCCCAGGGAAAAGGTGGCAGCCTTGGGCTCTCAGGTGTCAATTTTGGGGCCCCATTAACCCTAGAAAAGGCACAATTGATTTCTGCCCTGGCACCTATTCCCTGGGAGAAATCTTCATCGGCCTCGAATTCTGGGATGAGAAACAGCCCATTCCTGGACCCGCAAGTGGCAGGCACCGTTGAGCTTGGCGCTCAGGGAAAAGGTTGCAGCCTTCGGCTCTCAGGTGTCAATGATGGAGCCCCATTAACCCTAGAAAAGGAACAATCGCTTTCTGTCCTGACACCTTTTCCCAGGGAGGAATCTTCATCGGTCTGGAATTCTGGAATGAGAAATGGCAATTTCCCGGACCCTCACGTAGCACGCATGGTCGAGCTTTGCGCCCAGGGTATAGGAGGCAACCTTGGGCTCTCAGGTGCCAATGATGGGGCCCGATTAACCCTAGAAATGGAGCAATCGCTTTCTGTCCTGGCACCTTTTCCCTGGGAGGAGTCTTCATCCGTCTGGAATTGAGGGCTGAAAAACGGCACTTTCCCAGACAAGAAAGTGGTATGTGCCGTTGATGATTGCGCCCACGGAAAAGGTGGCAGCCTTGAACTCTCAGGTGCCAATGATGGGGCACCATTGACCCTAGGAAAGGACAATTCGATTTCTGACCTGGCACCTTTTCCCTGGGAGGTGTCTTGGTCCGTCTGGAATTCTGGGCTGAAAAATGGCACTTCCCCGAACACGCAAGCGGCACGCGCCGTCGACATTTGCGCCCAGGGAAAAGGTGGCAGCCTTGGGCTCTCAGGTGCCAATGATGGGGCCCCGTTAACACTAGAAAAATAACACTTGCTTTCTGTCCTGGCACCTTTTCCCAGGGAGGAATCTTCGTCCGTCTGGAAATCTGGGTTCAAAAAAGGCAGTGCCCCAAACCCGCACAAGGTACACACCGTCGAGCTTTGCGCCCAGGGAAAAGGGGGCAGCCTTGGGCTCTCGGGTGCCAATGATGGTGCCCCGTTACCCCTACAAAAGGCACAATGGCTTTCTGTCCTGGCACCTTTTCCCAGGGAGGAATCTTCATCGGTTTGGAATTCTGGTCTGAGAATCGGCACTTTCCTGCACCCGCAAGTGGAACGCACCATCGAGCTTTGCATCCAGGGAAAAGGTGGCAGTCTTGGGCTCTCAGGTGCCAATGATGGGGCCCCATTACCTTTACATAAAACACAATGGCTTTCTGTCCTGGCACCTTTTCCCTGGGAGGAGTCTTCATTGGTCTGGAATTCTGGGCTGTAAAATGGCACTTTCTGGGACCAGCACGTGGCACGCACTGTCGTGCTTTGCGCCCAGGGAAAAGGAGGCAACCTCTGGCTCTCAGATGCCAATGACGGGCCCCCATTAACACTAGAAATGGAACAATCGCTTTCTGTCCTGGGAGCCCTTTCCCTGGGAGGAATCGTCATCCGTCTGGAATCCTGGGCTGAACAAAGCACTTTCTCTGACCTGCACGTGGCAGGCACCATCTAGCTTTGTGCCCAGGGAAAAGGTGGCAGCCTTGGGCTCTCAGGTGCCAATGATGAGTCCCCGTTAACACTAGATAAATAACAATCGCTTTCTGTCCTGGCACCTTTTCCCTGGGAGGAATTTTCGTCCGTCTGGAATTCTGGGCTGAAAAACGGCACTTCCCCGGACCTGCAAGTGGAACGCACTGTCGAGCTTTTTGCCCAGGGAAAAGGTGGCAGCCTTGGGCTCTCAGGTGCCAATGACGGGCCTCATTACCCCTAGAAAAAGAACAATCGCTTACTGTCCTGACACCTTTTCTCTGGGCGGAATCTTCATTGGTCTGGAATTCTGGGCTGAAAACGGCTCTTTCCCTTACCCGCATGCGGCACGCACCGTCGAGCTTTGCACCCAGGGAAAAGGTGGCAGCCCTGGGCTCTCAGCTGCCAATTTTGGGGCCCCATTAACCCTAGAAAAGGCACAATCGCTTTCTGTCCTGGCACCTTTTCCCAGGGAGAAATCTTCGCTGGCCTGGAATTCTGGGATGAGAAACGGCACATTCCCGGACTTGCAAGTGGCACGCGCCGTCAACATTTGCGCCCAGGGAAAAGGTGGCAGCCTTGGGCTCTCAGGTGCCAAAGGTGAGGCCCCATTACCCCTAGAAAAGGCACAATGGCTTTCTGTCCTGACACCTTTTCCCAGAGAGGAATCGACTTCCGTCTGGAATTCTGGGCTGAAAAACGGCCCTTTCCCGGACCCGCACAGGGTATGCACCGTCGAGCTTTGCACCTAGGGAAAAGGTGGCAGCCTTGGGCTCTCAGGTGCCAATGATGGGGCCCAATTAGCATTACAAAATACACAATGGCTTTGTCTCCTGGTACCTTTTCCCTCTGAGGAATCTTCATAGGTCTGGAATTCTGGGCTGAAAAATTGGACTTTCCGGGACCCGCACGTGGAACGCTCCATCGAGCTTTGCGCCCAGGGAAAAGGTGGCAGCCTTGGGCTCTCAGGTGTCAATTTTGGGGCCCCATTAACCCTAGAAAAGGCACAATTGCTTTCTGTCCTGGCCCCTTTTCTCTGGGAGAAATCTTCATCGGCCTCGAATTCTGGGATGAGAAACAGCCCATTCCTGGACCCGCAAGTGGCACGCACCGTCGAGCTTTGCGCTCAGGGAAAAGGTTGCAGCCTTCGGCTCTCAGGTGTCAATGATGGAGCCCCATTAACCCTAGAAAAGGAACAATCGCTTTCTGTCCTGACACCTTTTCCCAGGGAGGAATCTTCATCGGTCTGGAATTCTGGAATGAGAAATGGCAATTTCCCGGACCCTCACGTAGCACGCATGGTCGAGCTTTGCGCCCAGGGTATAGGAGGCAACCTTGGGCTCTCAGGTGCCAATGATGGGGGCCGATAAACCCTAGAAATGGAGCAATCGCTTTCTGTCCTGGCACCTTTTCCCTGGGAGGAGTCTTCATCCATCTGGAATTGAGGGCTGAAAAACGGCACTTTCCCGGACAAGAAAGTGGTATGTGCCGTTGATGATTGCGCCCACGGAAAAGGTGGCAGCCTTGAACTCTCAGGTGCCAATGATGGGGCACCATTGACCCTAGGAAAGGACAATTCGATTTCTGACCTGGCACCTTTTCCCTGGGAGGTGTCTTCGTCCGTCTGGAATTCTGGGCTGAAAAATGGCACTTCCCCGAACCTGCAAGTGGCACACGCCGTCGACATTTGCGCCCAGGCAAAAGGTGGCAGCCTTGGGCTCTCAGGTGCCAATGATGGGGCCCCGTTAACACTAGAAAAATAACACTTGCTTTCTGTCCTGGCACCTTTTCCCAGGGAGGAATCTTCGTCCGTCTGGAAATCTGGGTTCAAAAAAGGCACTGCCCCAAACCCGCACAAGGTACCCACCGTCGAGCTTTGCGCCCAGGGAAAGGGGGCAGCCTTGGGCTCTCAGGTGCCAATGATGGTGCCCCGTTAGACCTAAAAAAGGCACAATGTCTTTCTGTCGTGGCACCTTTTCCCAGGGAGGAATCTTCATCGGTTTGGAATTCTGGTCTGAGAATCGGCACTTTCCTGGACCCGCAAGTGGAACGCACCATGGAGCTTTGCGTCCAGGGAAAAGGTGGCAGTCTTGGGCTCTCAGGTGCCAAGGATGGGGCCCCATTACCTTTACAAAAAGCACAATGGCTTTCTGTCCTGGCACCTTTTCCCTGGGAGGAGTCTTCATTGGTCTGGAATTCTGGGCTGTAAAATGGCACTTTCTGGGACCAGCACGTGGCACGCACTGTCGTGCTTTGCGCCCAGGGAAAAGGAGGCAACCTCTGGCTCTCAGATGCCAATGACGGGCCCCCATTAACACTAGAAATGGAACAATCGCTTTCTGTCCTGGGAGCCTTTTCCCTGGGAGGAGTCGTCATCCGTCTGGAATGCTGGGCTGAACAAAGGTCTTTCTCTGACCTGCACGTGGCAGGCACCATCTAGCTTTGTGCCCAGGGAAAAGGTGGCAGCCTTGGGCTCTCAGGTGCCAATGATGGGTCCCCGTTAAAACTAGAAAAATAACACTTGCTTTCTGTCCTGGCACCTTTTCCCTGGGAGGAATTTTCGTCCGTCTGGAATTCTGGGCTGAAAAACGGAACTTCCCCGGACCTGCAAGTGGAACGCACTGTTGAGCTTTATGCCCAGGCAAAAGGTGGCAGCCTTGGGCTCTCAGGTGCCAATGACGGGCCCCATTACTCCTAGAAAAAGAACAATCGCTTTCTGTCCTTGCCCCTTTTCCCTGGGCGGAATCTTCATTGGTCTGGAATTCTGGGCTGAAAACGGCTCTTTCCCTTACCCGCATGTGGCACGCACCGTCGAGCTTTGCGCCCATGGAAAAGGTGGCAGCCTTGGGCTCTCAGCTGCCAATTTTGGGGCCGCATTAACCCTAAAAAAAGCACAATCGCTTTCTGTCCTGGCACCTTTTCCCAGGGAGAAATCTTCGCTGGCCTGCAATTCTGGGATGAGAAATGGCACATTCCTGGACTTGCAAGTGGCACGCGCCATCGACATTTGCGCCCAGGGAAAAGGTGGCAGCCTTGGGCTCTCAGGTGCCAAAGGTGAGGCCCCATTACCACTAGAAAAGGCACAATGGCTTTCTGTCCTGACACCTTTTCCCAGAGAGGAATCGACTTCCGTCTGGAATTCTGGGCTGAAAAATGGCCCTTTCCCGGACCCGCACAGGGTATGCACCGTCGAGCTTTGCACCCAGGGAAAAGGTGGCAGCCTTGGGCTCTCAGGTGCCAATGATGGGGCCCAATTAGCATTACAAAATACACAATGGCTTTGTCTCCTGGTACCTTTTCCCTCTGAGGAATCTTCATAGGTCTGGAATTCTGGGCTGAAAAATTGGACTTTCCGGGACCCGCACGTGGAACGCTCCGTCGAGCTTTGCGCCCAGGGAAAAGGTGGCAGCCTTGGGCTCTCAGGTGTCAATTTTGGGGCCCCATTAACCCTAGAAAAGGCACAATTGCTTTCTGCCCTGGCCCCTTTTCCCTTGGAGAAATCTTCATCGGCCTGGAATTCTGGGATGAGAAACAGCACATTCCTGGACCTGCAAGTGGCACGCACCGTTGAGCTTTGCGCTCAGGGAAAAGTTTGCAGCCTTCGGCTCTCAGGTGCCAATGATGGGTCCCCATTACTCCTAGAAAAGGAGAAATCCATTCCTATCCTGACACCTTTTCCCAGGGAGGAATCTTCATCGGTCTGGAATTCTGGAATGAGAAACGGCAATTTCCCGGACCCTCACGTAGCACGCATGGTCGAGCTTTGCGCCCAGGGTATAGGAGGCAACCTTGGGCTCTCAGGTGCCAATGATGGGGCCCGATTAACCCTAGAAATGGAACAATCGCTTTCTGTCCTGGGAGCCTTTTCCCTGTGAGGAGTCTTCATCCATCTGGAATTCAAAGCTGAAAAATGGCACTTTCCCAGACAAGAAAGTGGTACGCGCCGTTGATGTTTGCGCCCATGGAAAAGGTGGCAGCCTTGAACTCTCAGGTGCAAATGATGGGGCACCATTGACCCTAGAAAAGGAGAATTCGATTTCTGACCTGGCACCTTTTCCCTGGAAGGTGTCTTCGTCCGTCTGGAATTCTGGGCTGAAAAATGGCACTTCTCCGGACCCGCAAATGGCACACGCCGTCGACATTTGCGCCCAGGCAAAAGGTGGCAGCCTTGGGCTCTCAGGTGCCAATGATGGGGCCCCATTAACACTAGAAAAACAACACTTGCTTTCTGTCCTGGCACCTTTTCCCAGGGAGGAATCTTCGTCCGTCTGGAAATCTGGGTTCAAAAATGGCACTGCCCCAAACTTGCACAAGGTACACACCGTCGAGCTTTGCGCCCAGGGAAAAGGGGGCAGCCTTGGGCTCTTAGGTGCCAATGATGGTGCCCCGTTAGACCTAAAAAAGGCACAATGGCTTTCTGTCCTGGCACCTTTTCCCAGGGAGGAATCTTCATCGGTTTGGAATTCTGGTCTGAGAATCGGCACTTTCCTGGACCCGCAAGTGGAACGCACCATGGAGCTTTGCGTCCAGGGAAAAGGTGGCAGTCTTGGGCTCTCAGGTGCCAATGATGGGGCCCCATTACCTTTACAAAAAGTACAATGGCTTTCATTGTGAATGTATATTCAGTCTAGTGTGCCTGTCCTGGTTTGGGTTGTTACCTCTGGGGTCTCATTAAAAATAGCACCCAGACTGTGGGGAAAACAGGCGGAGATGGTTACTTCCACCTTTTCACCTCTGCTACAACAATCATTGAAAATATTGAGCTTCCTTTTGATGTTAGGGACAGCATAATCCTACTGTTAGTGCTGTTAGTGTTGCTTTGTCTCCTCTGTACTGTATACACCATGTTTAGGGTCAGAACTGGGCTCTCTAAGGAGACTTGCTGGAGGCCTGCCCTGGGAGTGGATGATGTTGAGTGGCACGGGAAGTGGGAGGATATGGGCCAGTATTTGGAGACCTTCTCTCCTCAAATGGTCTGGAAATTCACCCGAGAACAACTGCAGGACCCTGTCAAAATGCTAAGCTATGTGAAAGGAAGATGCTCTGGTAGTCCCAGAGATGTGCAGCTCACAGCAACCTGCTGGGCCCTGGCCACTGCCTACCGCACACTGCTTGGTGTGGTACAGCATCATCAGGAGGAGGAGAAAAGGAGCAAATCCACAGGCACCATGTCCACCCAAACCACGGCTGAGCCAGAGAGGAAGAGAGATACATCAACCAGCAGCATGTCCACCCAGACCATGACTGAGCCAGAGAGGAAGAGAGACACATCAACCAGCACCATGCCCACACAAACCACAGCTGAGCCAGAGAGAAAGGGAAACAAATCAACCAGCACCATGTCCACACAAACCATGGAGGAGCCAGAAGGACAACAGAAACCGATAGCAGTTGCCCCTGTCCAGAAAAGAAAATCAAAGACCAAATCACTTCGTATAGCGCATGACGAGGAAGAGTCAGGACCTTCATCTCAAGCAGAAGAAATGGAGCCAGAAATAATCACCCGGTCCCTATCCCTGGGAGAGCTGCGTGAGCTCCGGAGAGAGTTCACACGACAGGCAAATGAGTCCATCTTGACCTGGCTACTTCGAATCTGGGATGCTGCAGCCAATGATACAATTCTAGATGGGAGTGAGGCAAGGCAGCTGGGATCCCTTTCTCGAGATGTTGTCATTGATCAGGGCATTGGAAAGAGACAGGAAACTCTCAGCCTCTGGCGGCGACTGTTGTCAAGCATGAGGGAGAGATATCTTTGTAAGGAGGACCTCCACGTACAGCAAGGACAATGGAACACGATGGAACAAGGTATCCGGTGCTTAAGGGAATTAGCCGTGCTGGAGATAATCTTTTCAGAGGATGAGAGATTCCCTAAAAGTCCAGATGGTGTCCAGTGCACATCCCAGATGTGGTTAAAATTTGCACGACTTGGGCCAGAAATGTATTCTCGCTACCTTGCAACATTGCAGTGGAGAGAGGGAGAAGACACGGTGGGTGCACTGGTCAGCAAACTCAGGATTTATGAAGACACTGTCACTGCTCCATTACGAGCTCACGTCTCAGCTGTGGAAACAAAACTGGCTGAACTGGAAGAGAAGATTAAGGAAGGACTCTTCCATATCTCTCCAGAACAAACGAGAGTCTCTGCCATCAGAAGCAGGCGTCTTCCAGCTAAGGAGAAAGGGTACACTCCACGCGGCAATCTGTGGTTTTACCTCCATGAGCATGGAGAAGATATGAGGAAGTGGGATGGGAAACCCACCTCTTCCTTAGCAGCTCGGGTACGTGAATTGCAAAGAGGCACAACTAACACAGGGAATTCTTCAAGGTTGAAGGCTGCTCCGGTCTCTTGTGGGCAAGGCTCCAGACAGTATAGGAATGATGATGTTATGCCCGATCCTCTTGAAGGAACCTCCCGGTCATATTCACAGGGAGAGCGCAGTGAATACCATGACCAGAACTAGGGGGGCCCTGCCTCTAGCCAGGTAGAGGAGAGGGACAATCGGGTTTATTGGACTATGTGGATTCGGTGGCCTGCCTCATCAGACCCACAGAAATACAAAGCTTTAGTGGACACTGGTGCACAATGCATGTTGATGCCATCAGGATACGTTGGGGCAGAATCCATCTCTATTTCTGGGGTGAGAGGGGGATCCCAACAGCTGACTGTACTGGAAGCTGAAGTCAGCTTGACTGGGAAGGAATGGCATAGACACCCCATTGTGACTGGTCCAGAAGCCCCATGTATCCTTGGCATAGACTACCTGAGGAATGGATATTTCAAAGACCCAAAGGGACTGCGTTGGGCCTTTGGCATAGCTGCTGTGGAGACAGAGGAAATCAGACAGCTGAGCACCTTGCCTGGCCTCTCAGAGGACCCTTCTGCTGTAGGACTGCTGAAAGTTGAAGAACAATTGGTACCGCTGGCCACAGCCACAGTGCACCGTCGGCAATACCGCACTGACTGAGACTCTGTGACCCCCATACACAAGATGATTCGTGAGCTGGAGAGCCAAGGGGTGGTCAGCAAGACTCACTCACCCTTTAATAGCCCCAATGGCCAGTACGAAAGTCCAGTGGAGAGTGGAGGCTGACGGTGGATTACCGTGGTCTCAATGAGGTCACACCCTCCCCGAGTGCCGCTGTGCCGGACATGCTGGAGCTTCAGTATGAGCTGGAGTCCAAGGCAGCCAAGTGGTATGCCACCATCGACATTGCCAATGCCTTTTTCTCCATTCCGTTGGCAGCAGAGTGCAGGCCGCAGTTTGCTTTCACCTGGAAGGGGGTGCGGTACACCTGGAATCGACTGCCCCAGGGGTGGAAACACAGTCCCACCATTTGCCATGGACTGATCCAGACTGCATTGGAAAAGGGTGAGGCTCCAGAACACCTACAGTACATCGATGACATCATTGTATGGGGGAACACAGCAGGGGAGGTTTTTGAGAAAGGAAAGAAGATAATCCAGATTCTCCTAAGAGCTGGCTTTGCCATTAAACGAAGTAAGGTCAAGGGACCTGCTCAGGAAATTCAGTTCCTAGGAGTGAAGTGGCAAGACGGGCGTCGTCAGATTCCAACAGAGGTGATCAACAAAATAGCAGCTATGTCCCCACCGACCAGCAAGAAGGAAACTCAGGCTTTCCTAGGTGCCGTGGGCTTTTGGAGGATGCATATCCCTGAGTACAGTCAGATTGTAAGCCCTCTCTACCTTGTGACACGGAAGAAAAATGATTTCCAGTGGGGCCCTGAACAACAACAAGCCTTTGAGCAGATTAAACAGGAGATTACCCATGCAGTAGCCCTTGGGCCAGTCAGGACAGGACAGGATGTGAAGAATGTGCTCTACACTGCAGCCGGGGAGAATGGCCCATCCTGAAGCCTCTGGCAGAAAGTACCTGAGGAGACTCGAGGACGACCGCTGGGATTCTGGAGTCGGGGATACAAAGGATCTGAGGCCAGCTACACCCCAACTGAGAAAGAGATCCTGGCAGCTTATGAAGGAGTTCGAGCCACCTCAGAAGTGATTGGCACTGAGGCACAGCTCATCCTGGCACCCCGACTACCAGTGTTGGGCTGGATGTTCAAAGGAAAAGCTCCTTCTACCCATCATGCCACTGATGCCACATGGAGTAAGTGGATCGCTCTGATCACGCAGCGAACCTGGATAGGGAATCCTAATCGCCCTGGGAGTTTGGAAATCATCACCAACTGGCCGGAAGGTGAGAGTTTCGGATTGTCCTCTGAAGAAGAAGAGGAGCAGGTGACACGAGCTGAGGAGGCCCCACCATATAACCAGCTACCAGAAGAGGAGAAGCGATATGCTCTCTTCACAGATGGCTCTTGCCGCATTGTAGGGACAAGCCAGAAATGGAAAGCAGCTGTATGGAGTCCTACACGTCGAGTTGCAGAAGCGACTGAAGGACAAGGTGGATCAAGTCAGGTTGCAGAGCTGAAAGCTGTTCAGCTGGCTTTGGATATCGCTGAACGAGAGAAGTGGCCAAGACTCTACCTTTACAGTGACTCGTGGATGGTGGCCAATGCTCTGTGGGGATGGCTGGAGCGTTGGAGAAAGGCCGGCTGGCAGCGCAAAGGGAAACCCATCTGGGCGGCTGAGATGTGGCAGGACATCGCTGCCCGGGTAGAGAAGCTGAGTGTGAAGGTCCGTCACGTAGATGCTCATGTACCCAAGAGCCGGGCTAATGAGGAGCATCGTAACAACGAGCAGGTGGATCGAGCTGCCAGGATTGAAGTCTCTCAGGTAGATCTGGATTGGCAGCATAAAGGTGAATTGTTTCTAGCCCGATGGGCCCATGACGCCTCTGGTCATCAGGGCAGAGATGCAACATACAGATGGGCTCGTGACCGAGGGGTGGATCTAACCATGGACGGTGTCTCACAGGTTATCCATGACTGTGACACATGTGCTGCCATCAAGCAGGCCAAGCGGGTGAAGCCTCTATGGTATGGTGGACGGTGGTCGAAATACAGGTATGGGGAAGCCTGGCAAGTTGACTACATCACACTTCCCCAAACACACCAAGGCAAGCGCTATGTGCTGACCATGGTAGAGGCAACCACTGGATGGCTGGAGACATACCCCGTATCTCACGCCACTGCCCGGAATACCATCCTGGGCCTTGAGAAACAAGTCCTGTGGAGACACGGCACCCCAGAGAGAATAGAGTCTGACAACGGCACCCACTTCAAGAACAGCCTCATAGACACCTGGGCCAGAGAGCACGGCATTGAGTGGGTGTATCATATCCCCTACCATGCTCCAGCTGCCGGGAAAGTTGAGCGATGTAATGGACTGCTGAAAACAACCTTGAAGGCGTTGGGTGGGGGAACTTTCAAACACTGGGAGCTGCATTTGGCAAAGGCCACCTGGTTGGTCAACACCCGGGGCTCCATCAATCGAGCTGGCCCTGCCCAATCAGAACTCTTGAATACTGTAGATGGAGATAAAGTCCCTGTGGTCCATATGAGAGGTATGTTAGGAAAGACTGTTTGGGTGAGTCCCACCTCAAACAAAGGCAAACCCATCCGAGGGATTGTCTTTGCTCAAGGACCTGGTTGCACTTGGTGGATAATGCAAAAAGATGGAGAAACACGTTGTGTACCACAAGGGGACCTAATTTTGAGCGAGAAGAGTTTGTAATGTTTCATTGTATATATGTGTATATATATGTATGTATAGGTAAAAAGGGGATTAATTTGGGAATGACTAGATGGAGTAGAATAAGGGGTGGATAATGTCCTAGTTCAGCAGGAGGGACCAGCTAACCCTGTGTGTGGGTGATCAAAGCTGTGTATTCTACCCCCTCTATTCATTCCCCAAGGTCAATGGGCCATTAGCAGCAGCTGCCCAGGGGGCCACTATCACCTTCACACCCAGCCTGAAAGGGGCGGAGCTGCTAATGGGCCATCAACAGCTCAATACCCCCTGGCTCCCAGAGCTAATCACCCATTGTGTGAGTCCCCGCCCAGGGAGAAGGACTGAGTGCTCCCTGAGGGTACATACGTGGTGGGTAAGAAGACCTCGGGAACCTCTCGTCGGATCCAGAGCAGCAGCAGAACCTAGACAGGGGGAGATCAACGCTCTTGCCCAGACCACAGCCCTCGCCTGCACCAACAGGTTTTTCTTTTCCTTTTGCTCTGGACTTGGGGGAACCACAGGGGTCTCAGAACAAGGGCAAACAAACCCCCTTTGGGTTTGTGCCCCAGGACACTGGGTTATACTGCTGGGGTTTTGTGAGTTGAAAGCAATTTCCCTTGTGTGTCAGTGTCGTTATTGTAATATAATTATTAAATTTAAAATCTGACTTAAAATCTCTCTCGTGGTGAGTTCATTTCCCCTGCTGGTTCACCTTTAAAACAGCACAGACAGAAAGCCATTTAGCCTTTTCTAGGGGTAATGGGGCACCATCATTGGCACCTGAGAGCCCAAGGCTGCCCCCTTTTCCCTGGGCGCAAAGCTCGACGGTGCGTACCTTGTGCGGGTTTGGGGCAGTGCCATTTTTGAACCCAGATTTCCAGACGGACGAAGATTCCTCCCTGGGAAAAGGTGCCAGGACAGAAAGCAAGTGTTATTTTTCTAGTGTTAACGGGGTCCCATCATTGGCACCTGAGAGCCCAAGGCTGCCACCTTTTGCCTGGGCGCAAATGTCGACGGCGCGTGCCACTTGCGGGTCCGGAGAAGTGCCATTTTTCAGCCCAGAATTCCAGACGGACCAAGACACCTCCCAGGGAAAAGGTGCCAGGTCAGAAATTGAATTGTCCTTTTCTAGGGTCAATGGTGCCCCATCATTGGCACCTGAGAGTTCAAGGCTGCCACCTTTTCCGTGGGCGCAAACATCAACGGCGTGTACCACTTTCTTGTCAGGGAAAGTGCCGCTTTTCAGCCCTCAATTCCAGACGGATGAAGACTCCTCACAGGGAAGAGGCTCCCAGGACACAAAGCGATTGTTCCATTTCTAGGGTTAATCGGGCCCCATCACTGGCACCTGAGAGCCCAAAGTTGCTTCCTATACCCTGGGCACAAAGCTCGACCATGCGTACTACGTGAGGGTCCGGGAAATTGCCGTTTCTCATTCCAGAATTCCAGACCAATGAAGATTCCTCACTGGGTAAAGGTGCCAGGACAGGAATCGATTTCTCCTTTTCTAGGAGTAATGGGGACCCATCATTGGCACCTGAGAGCCGAAGGCTGCAACCTTTTCCCTGAGCGCAAAGCTCGACGGTGCGTGCCACTTGCGGGTCCAGGAATGTGCTGTTTCTCATCCCAGAATTCGAGGCCGATGAAGATTTCTCCCAGGGAAAAGGTGCCAGGACAGAAAGCAATTGTGCCTTTTCTAGGGTTAATGGGGCCCCAAAATTGACACCTGAGAGCCCAAGGCTGTCACCTTTTCCCTGGGCGCAAAGCTCGACGGAGCGTTCCACGTGCGGGTCCAGGAAAGTGCCATTTTTCAGCCCAGAATTCCAGACCAATGAAGAGTCCTCAGAGGGAAAAGTTACCAGGAGACAAAGCCATTGTGTATTTTGTAATGCTAATTGGGCCCCATCATTGGCACCTGAGAGCCCAAAGCTGCCACCTTTTCCCTGGGTGCAAAGCTCGACGGTGCATACCCTGTGTGGGTCTGGGAAAGGGCCGATTTTCAGCCCAGAATTCCAGACGGAAGTCGATTCCTCTCTGGGAAAAGGTGCCAGGACAGAAAGCCATTGTGCCTTTTGTAGGGGTAATGGGGCACCATCATTGGCAGCTGAGAGCCCAAGGCTGCCCCCTTTTTCCTGGGCGCAAAGCTCGACGGTGTGTACCTTTTGCGGGTTTGGGGCAGTGCCATTTTTAAACCCAGATTTCCAGACGGACGAAGATTCCTCCCTGGGAAAAGGTGCCAGGACAGAAAGCAAGTGTTATTTTTCTAGTGTTAACGGGGCCCCATCATTGGCACCTGAGAGCCCAAGGCTGCCACCTTTTCCCTGGGCGCAAATGTCGAAGGCGCGTGCCACTTGCAGGTCCGGGGAAGTGCCATTTTTCAGCCCAGAATTCCAGGCCACCGAAGATTTCTCCCTGGGAAAAGGTGCCAGGACAGAAAGCCATTGTGCATTTTCTAGGGTTAATGGTGCCCCAAAATTGGCAGCTGAGAGCCCAGGGCTGCCACCTTTTCCCTGGGCGCATAGCTCGACGATGCGTGCCACATGCGGGTAAGGGAAAGAGCCGTTTTCAGCCCAGAATTCCAGACCAATGAAGATTCCTCCCAGGGAAAAGGTGCCAGGACAGAAAGCAATTGTTCTTTTTCTAGGGGTAATGAGGCCCCATCATTGGCACCTGAGAGCCCAAAGTCTACCACCTTTTGCCTGGGCACAAAGCTCGACGGTGCGCACCTTGTGCGGGTTTGAGGCAGTGCCATTTTGAACCCAGATTTCCAGACGGAGGAAGATTCCTCCCCGGGAAAAGGTGTCAGGACAGAAAGCAAGTGTTATTTTTCTAGTGTTAACGGGGCCCCATCATTGGCAGCTGAGAGCCCAAGGCTGCCACCTTTTCCCTGGGCGCAAATGTCGACGGCGCGTGCCACTTGCAAGTCCAGGAATGTGCCGTTTCTCATCCCAGAATTCCAGGCCAGCGAAGATTTCTCCCTGGGAAAAGGTGCCAGGACAGAAAGCGATTGTGCCTTTTCTAGGGTTAATGGGGCCCCAAAATTGGCAGCTGAGAGCCCAGGGCTGCCACCTTTTCCCTGGGCGAAAAGCTCGACGGTGCGTGCCACACGCGGGTAAGGGAAAGAGCCGTTTTCAGCCCAGAATTCCAGACCAATGAAGATTCCTCCCAGGAAAAGGTGCCAGAACAGGAAGAGATTGTTCTTTTTCCAAAGGTAATGGGGCCCCATCATTGGCACCTGAGAGCCCAAGGCTGCCACCTTTTGCCTGGGCACAAAGCTCGACGGTGCGTTCCACTTGCAGGTCCGGGGAAGTGCCGTTTTTCAGCCCAGAATTTCAGACGGACGAAAATTCCTCCCAGGGAAAAGGTGCCAGGACAGAAAGCGATTGTTTTATTTCTCTAGTGTTAACAGGGACCCATCGTTGGCACCTGAGAGCCCAAGGCTGCCACCTTTTCCTTGGGTGCAAAGCTAGATGGTGCCTGCCACGTGCAGGTCAGAGAAAGTGCTTTGTTCAGCCCAGGATTCCAGACGGATGACGACTCCTTCCAGGGAAAAGGCTCCCAGGACAGAAAACGATTGTTCCATTTCTAGTGTTAATGGGGGCCCGTCATTGGCATCTGAGAGCCAGAGGTTGCCTCCTTTTCCCTGGGCGCAAAGCACGACAGTGCGTGCCACTTGCTCGTCCCAGAAAGTGCCATTTTACAGCCCAGAATTCCAGACCGATGAAGACTTCTCCCAGGGAAAAGGTGCCAGGACAGAAAGCCAATGTGCTTTTTGTAAAGGTAATGGGGCCCCATCATTGGCACCTGAGAGCCCAAGACTGCCACCGTTTCCTTGGCTGCAAAGCTCGATGGTGCGTTCCACTTGCGGGTCCAGGAAAGTGCCGATTCTCAGACCAGAATTCCAAACCGATGAAGATTCCTCCCTGGGAAAAGGTGCCAGAGCAGAAAGCCATTGTGCCTTTTGTAGGGGTAATGGGGCCCCATCATTGGCACCTGAGAGCCCAAGGCTGCCCCCTTTTCCCTGGGCGCAAAGCTCGACGGTGTGTACCTTGTGCGGGTTTGGGGCAGTGCCATTTTTGAACCCAGATTTCCAGACGGACGAAGATTCCTCCCTGGGAAAAGGTGCCAGGACAGAAAGCAAGTGTTAACGGGGCACCATCATTGGCACCTGAGAGCCCAAGGCTGCCACCTTTTGCCTGGGCACAAATGTCGACGGCGTGTGCCACTTGCGGGTCCGGGGAAGTGCCATTTTTCAGCCCAGAATTCCAGACGGACGAAGACACCTCCCAGGGAAAAGGTGCCAGGTCAGAAATCGAATTGTCCTTTTCTAGGGTCAATGGTGCCCCATTATTGGCACCTGAGTGTTCAAGGCTGCCACCTTTTCCGTGGGCGCAAACATCCACGGCACGTACCACTTTCTTTTCTGGGAAAGTGCCGTTTTTCAGCCCTGAATTCCAGACGGATGAAGACTCCTCACAGGGAAGAGGCTCCCAGGACAGAAAGCGATTGTTCCATTTCTAGGGTTAATCGGGCTCCATCATTGGCACCTGAGAGCCCAAGGTTGCCTCCTATACCCTGGGCACAAAGCTCGACCATGTGTGCTACCTGATGGTCGGGGAAATTGTCCTTTCTCATTCCAGAATTCCAGACCGATGAAGATTCCTCCCTGGGAAAAGGTGCCAGGACAGGAATGGATTTCTCCTTTTCTAGGAGTAATGGGGCTCCATCATTGGCACCTGAGAGCCGAAGGCTGCAACCTTTTCCCTGAGCGCAAAGCTAGACGGTGTGTGCCACTTGCAGGTCCAGGAATGTGGTTTCTCATCCCAGAATTCGAGGCCGATGAAGATTTCTCCCAGGGAAAAGGTGCCAGGACAGAAAGCAATTGTGCCTTTTCTAGGGTTAATGGGGCCCCAAAATTGACACCTGAGAGCCCAAGGCTGCCACCTTTTCCCTGGGCGCAAAGCTCGACGGAGCGTTCCATGTGCGGGTCCGGGAAAGTGCCATTTTTCAGCCCAGAATTCCAGACCTATGAAGATTCCTCAGAGGGAAAAGGTACCAGGAGACAAAGCCATTGTGTATTTTCTAATGCTAATTGGGCCCCATCATTGGCCCCTGAGAGCCCAAGGCTGCCACCTTTTCCCTGGGTGCAAAGCTCGATGGTGCATACCTTGTGCGGGTCCGGGAAAGGGCCATTTTTCAGCCCAGAATTCCAGACGGAAGTCGATTCCTCTCTGGGAAAAGGTGTCAGGACAGAAAGCAATTGTGCCTTTTCTAGGGGTAATGGGACCTCATCTTTGGCACCTGAGAGCCCAAGGCTGCCACCTTTTCCCTGGGCGCAAAGCTCGACGGTGCGTGCCACATGCGGGTAAGGGAAAGAGCCGTTTTCAGCCCAGAATTCCAGACCAATGAAGATTCCTCCCAGGGAAAAGGGGCAAGGACAGAAAGCGATTGTTCTTTTTCTAGGGAAAATGGGGCCCGATCATTGGCACCTGAGAGCCCAAGGCTGCCACCTTTTACCTGGGCGCAAAGCTCGACGGTGCGTTCCACTTGCGGGTCCAGGAAAGTGCCGATTCTCAGACCAGAATTCCAAGCCGATGAAGATTCCTCCCTGGGAAAAGGTGCCAGGACAGAAAGCCATTGTGCCTTTTCTAGGGGTAATGGGGCACCATCATTGGCAGCTGAGAGCCCAAGGCTGCCACCTTTTCCCTGGGCGCAAAGCTAGATGGTGCCTGCCACGTGCAGTTCAGAGAAAGTGCTTTGTTCAGCCCAGGATTCCAGACGGCTGACGACTCCTCCCAGGGAAAGGGCTCCCAGGACAGAAAGCGATTGTTCTATTTCTAGTGTTAATGGGGGCCCGTCATTGGCATCTGAGAGCCAGAGGTTGCCTCCTTTTCCCTGGGCACAAAGCACGACAGTGCGTGCCACGTGCTGGTCCCAGTAAGTGCCATTTTACAGCCCAGAATTCCAGACCAATGAAGATTCCTCCCAGGGAAAAGGTGCCAGGACAGAAAGCCATTGTGCTTTTTGTAAAGGTAATGGGGCCCCATCATTGGCACCTGAGAGCCCAAGACTGCCACCTTTTCCCTGGACGCAAAGCTCCATGGTGCGTTCCACTTGCGGGTCCAGGAAATTGCCGATTCTCAGACCAGAATTCCAAACCGATGAAGATTCCTCCCTGGGAAAAGGTGCCAGGACAGAAAGCCATTGTGCCTTTTGTAGGGGTAATGGGGCACCATCATTGGCACCTGAGAGCCCAAGGCTGCCCCCTTTTCCCTGGGCGCAAAGCTCGACGGTGTGTACCTTGTGCGGGTTTGGGGCAGTGCCGTTTTTGAACCCAGATTTCCAGACGGACGAAGATTCCTCTCTGGGAAAAGGTGCCAGGACAGAAAGCAAGTGTTATTTTTCTAGTGCTAACGGGGCCTCATCATTGGCACCTGAGAGCCCAGGGCTGCCACCTTTTCCCTGGGCGCAAATGTCGACGGCATGTGCCAATTGCGGGTCCGGGGAAGTGCCATTTTTCAGCCCAGAATTCCAGACGGACGAAGACACCTCCCAGGGAAAAGGTGCCAGGTCAGAAATCGAATTGTCCTTTTCTAGGGTCAATGGGTGCCCCATCATTGGCACCTGAGAGTTCAAGGCTGCCTCCTTTTCCGTGGGTTCAAACATCAACCGCGCGTAACACTTTCTTGTCCGGGAAAGTGCCGTTTTCAGCCCTCAATTCCAGACGGATGAAGACTCCTCACAGGGAAGAGGCTCCCAGGACAGAAAGCGATTGTTCCATTTCTAGGGTTAATCGGGCTCCATCATTGGCACCTGAGAGCCCAAGGTTGCCTCCTATACCCTGGGTGCAAAGCTCGACCATGCGTGCTACGTGAGGGTCCGGGAAATTGCCGTTTCTCATTCCAGAATTCCAGACCGATGAAGATTCCTCCCTGGGAAAAGGTGTCAGGACAGAAAGCGATTGCTCCTTTTCTAGGAGTAATGGGGACCCATCATTGACACCTGAGAGCCGAAGGCTGCAACCTTTTCCCTGAGCGCAAAGCTCGACGGTGCGTGCCACTTGCGGATCCAGGAATGTGCTGTTTCTCATCCCAGAATTCGAGGTCGATGAAGATTTCTCCCAGGGAAAATGTGCCAGGGCAGAAAGCAATTGTGCCTTTTCTAGTGTTAATGGGGCCCCAAAACTGACACCTGAGAGCCCAAGGCTGCCACCTTTTCCCTGGGCGCAAAGCTCGACGGAGCGTTCCACGTGCGGATCAGGGAAAGTGCCACTTTTCAGCCCAGAATTCCAGACCTATGAAGATTCCTCAGAGGGAAAAGTTGCCAGGAGACAAAGCCATTGTGTATTTTGTAATGCTAATTGGGCCCCATCATTGGCACCTGAGAGCCCAAGGCTGCCACCTTTTCCCTGGGCGCAAATGTCGACGGTGCGTGCCACTTGCAAGTCCGGGAATTTGCCGTTTCTCATCCCAGAATTAAAGGCCAGCGAAGATTTCTCCCTGGGAAAAGGTGCCAGGACAGAAAGCGATTGTGCCTTTTCTAGGGTTAATGGGGCCCCAAAATTGGCAGCTGAGAGCCCAGGGCTGCCACCTTTTGCCTGGGCGCAAAGCTCGACGGTGCGTGCCACACGCGCGTAAGGGAAAGAGCCGTTTTCAGCCCAGAATTCCAGACCAATGAAGATTCCTCACAGGGAAAAGGCGCCAGGACAGAAAGCCATTGTTCTTTTTCTAGGGGTAATGGGACCCCATCATTGGCACCTGAGAGCCCAAGGCTGCCACCTTTTGCCTGGGCACAAAGCTCGACGGTGCGTTCCACTTGCAGGTCCGGGGAAGTGCCGATTTTCAGCCCAGAATTCCAGACGGACGAAAATTCCTCCCAGGGAAAAGGTGCCAGGAGAGAAAGTGATTGTTATTTTTCTAGTGTTAACGGGGATCCATCGTTGGCACCTGAGAGCCCAAGGCTACCACCTTTTCCCTGGGCGCAAAGCTAGATGGTGCCTGCCACGTGCAGGTCAGAGAAAGTGCTTTGTTCAGCCCAGGATTCCAGACGGATGACGACTCCTCCCAGGGAAAAGGCTCCCAGGACAGAAAGCGATTGTTCCATTTCTAGTGTTAATGGGGGCCCATCATTGGCATCTGAGAGCCAGAGGTTGCCTCCTTTTCCCTGGGCGCAAAGCACGACAGTGCGTGCCACGTACTGGTCCAGGAAAGTGCCATTTTACAGCCCAGAATTCCAGACCAATGAAGACTCCTCCCAGGGAAAAGGTGTCAGGACAGAAAGCCAATGTGCTTTTTGTAAAGGTAATGGGGCCCCATCATTGGCGCCTGAGAGCCCAAGACTGCCACCTTTTCCCTGGACGTAAAGCTCGATGGTGCGTTCCACTTGCGGGTCCAGGAAAGTGCCGATTCTCAGACCAGAATTCCAAACCGATGAAGATTCCTCCCTGGGAAAAGGTGCCAGGACAGAAAGCCATTGTGCCTTTTGTAGGGGTAATGGGGCACCATCATTGGCACCTGAGAGGCCAAGGCTGCCCCCTTTTCCCTGGGCGCAAAGCTCGACGGTGTGTACCTTGTGCGGGTTTGGGGCAGTGCCGTTTCTGAACCCAGATTTACAGACGGACGAAGATTCCTCCCTGGGAAAAGGTGCCAGGACAGAAAGCAAGTGTTAACGGGGCCCCATCATTGGCACCTGAGAGCCCAAAGCTGCAAGCTTTTGCCTGGGCACAAATGTCGACGGCGTGTGCCACTTGCGGGTCCGGGGAAGTGCCATTTTTCAGCCCAGAAATCCAGACGGATGAAGACACCTCCCAGGGAAAAGGTGCCAGGTCAGAAATCGAATTGTCCTTTTCTAGGGTCAAGGGTGCCCCATTATTGGCACCTGAGACTTCAAGGCTGCCACCTTTTCCGTGGGCGTAAACATCAACGGCGCGTACCACTTTCTTGTCCGGGAAAGTGCCGTTTTTCAGCCCTCAATTCCAGACGGATGAAGACTTCTCACAGGGAAGAGGCTCCCAGGACAGAAATTGATTGTTCCATTTCTAGGGTTAATCGGGCCCCATCATTGGCACCTGAGAGCCCAAGGTTGCCTCCTATACCCTGGGCACAAAGCTCGACCATGCGTGCTACGTGAGGGTCCGGGAAATTGCAGTTTCTCATTCCAGAATTACAGACCGATGAAGATTTCTCCCTGGGAAAAGGTGCCAGGACAGAAAGCGATTGTTCCTTTTCTAGGGTTAATGGGAGTCCATCATTGACACCTGAGAGCCGAAGGCTGCAACCTTTTCCCTGAGCGCAAAGCTCAACGGTGCGTGCCACTTGCGGGTCCAGGAATGTGCTGTTTCTCATTCCAGAATTCGAGGTCGATGAAGATTTCTCCCAGGGAAAAGGTGCCAGGACAGAAAGCAATTGTGCCTTTTCTAGGGTTAATGGGGCCCCAAAATTGACACCTGAGAGCCCAAGGCTGCCACCTTTTCCCTGGGCGCAAAGCTCGACGGAGCGTTCCACGTGCGGGTCCGGGAAAGTGCCATTTTTCAGCCCAGAATTCCAGACCTATGAAGATTCCTCAGAGGGAAAAGTTGCCAGGAGACAAAGCCATTGTGTATTTTGTAATGCTAATTGGGCCCCATCATTGGCACCTGAGAGCCCAAGGCTGCCACCTTTTCCCTGGGTGCAAAGCTCGACGGTGCATACCCTGTGCAGGTCCGGGAAAGGGCCGTTTTTCAGCCCAGATTCCAGATGGAAGTCGATTCCTCTCTGGGAAAATGTGCCAGGACAGAAAGCGATTGTTATTTATCTAGTGTTAACGGGGCCCCATCATTGGCACCTGAGAGCCCAAGGCTGCCACCTTTTGCCTGGGCGCAAAGCTCGACGGTGTGTACCTTGTGCGGGTTTGGGGCAGTGCCATTATTAAACCCAGATTTCCAGACGGACGAAGATTCCTCCCTGGGAAAAGGTGCCAGGACAGAAAGCAAGTGTTAACGGGGCCCCATGATTGGCACCTGAGAGCCCAAAGCTGCAAGCTTTTGCCTGGGCACAAATGTCGACGGCGTGTGCCACTTGCGGGTCCGGGGAAGTGCCATTTTTCAGCCCAGAAATCCAGACGGATGAAGACACCTCCCAGGGAAAAGGTGCCAGGTCAGAAATCGAATTGTCCTTTTCTAGGGTCAAGGGTGCCCCATTATTGGCACCTGAGACTTCAAGGCTGCCACCTTTTCCGTGGGCATAAACATCAACGGCGCGTACCACTTTCTTGTCCGGGAAAGTGCCGTTTTTCAGCCCTCAATTCCAGACGGATGAAGACTTCTCACAGGGAAGAGGCTCCCAGGACAGAAATTGATTGTTCCATTTCTAGGGTTAATCGGGCCCCATCATTGGCACCTGAGAGCCCAAGGTTGCCTCCTATACCCTGGGCACAAAGCTCGACCATGCGTGCTACGTGAGGGTCCGGGAAATTGCCGTTTCTCATTCCAGAATTCCAGACAGATGAAGATTTCTCCCTGGGAAAAGGTGTCAGGACAGAAAGCGATTGTTCCTTTTCTAGGGTTAATGGGAGTCCATCATTGACACCTGAGAGCCGAAGGCTGCAACCTTTTCCCTGAGCGCAAAGCTCAACGGTGCGTGCCACTTGCGGGTCCAGGAATGTGCTGTTTCTCATCCCAGAATTCGAGGTCGATGAAGATTTCTCCCAGGGAAAAGGTGCCAGGACAGAAAGCAATTGTGCCTTTTCTAGGGTTAATGGGGCCCCAAAATTGACACCTGAGAGCCCAAGGCTGCCACCTTTTCCCTGGGCGCAAAGCTCGACGGAGCAATCCACGTGCGGGTCCGGGAAAGTGCCATTTTTCAGCCCAGAATTCCAGACCTATGAAGATTCCTCAGAGGGAAAAGTTGCCAGGAGACAAAGCCATTGTGTATTTTGTAATGCTAATTGGGCCCCATCATTGGCACCTGAGAGCCCAAGGCTGCCACCTTTTCCCTGGGTGCAAAGCTCGACGGTGCATACCCTGTGCAGGTCCGGGAAAGGGCCGTTTTTCAGCCCAGATTCCAGATGGAAGTCGATTCCTCTCTGGGAAAATGTGCCAGGACAGAAAGCGATTGTTATTTATCTAGTGTTAACGGGGCCCCATCATTGGCACCTGAGAGCCGAAGGCTGCCACCTTTTGCCTGGGCACAAAGCTCGACGGTGCGTTCCACTTGCAGGTCCGGGGAAGTGCCGTTTTTCAGCCCAGAATTCCAGACGGACGAAAATTCTTCCCAGGGAAAAGGTGCCAGGACAGAAAGCAAGTGTTATTTTTCTAGTGTTAACGGGGACCCATCGTTGGCACCTGAGAGCCCAAGGCTGCCACCTTTTCCCTGGGCGCAAAGCTAGATGGTGCCTGCCACGTGCAGGTCAGAGAAAGTGCTTTGTTCCGCCCAGGATTCCAGGCGGATGACGACTCCTCCCAGGGAAAGGGCTCCCAGGACACAAAGCGATTGTTCCATTTCTAGTGTTAATGGGGGCCCGTCATTGGCATCTGAGAGTCAGAGGTTGCCTCCTTTTCCCTGGGCGCAAAGCATGACAGTGCGTGCCACGTGCTGGTCCCAGAAAGTGCCATTTTATAGCCCAGAATTCCAGACCAATGAAGACTCCTCCCAGGGAAAAGGTGCCAGGACAGAAAGCCATTGTGCTTTTTGTAAAGGTAATGGGGCCCCATCATTGGCACCTGAGAGCCCAAGACTGCCACCTTTTTCCTGGACGCAAAGCTCGATGGTGCGTTCCACTTGCGGGTCCAGGAAATTGCCGATTCTCAGACCAGAATTCCAAACCGATGAAGATTCCTCCCTGGGAAAAGGTGCCAGGACAGAAAGCCATTGAGCATTTTCTAGGGGTAATGGGGCACCATCATTGGCACCTGAGAGCCCAAGGCTGCCCCCTTTTCCCTGGGCGCAAAGCTCGACGGTGTGTACCTTGTGCGGGTTTGGGGCAGTGCCATTTTTGAACCCAGATTTCCAGACGGACGAAGATTCCTCCCTGGGAAAAGGTGCCAGGACAGAAAGCAAGTGTTATTTTTCTAGTGTTAACGGGACCCCATCATTGGCACCTGAGAGCCCAAGGCTGTCACCTTTTGCCTGGGCGCAAATGTCGACGGCGTGTGCCACTTGCGGGTTCCGGGGAAGTGCCATTTTTCAGCCCAGAATTCCAGATGGACGAAGACACCTCCCAGGGAAAAGGTGCCAGGTCAGAAATCGAATTGTCCTTTTCTAGGGTCAATGGTGCCCCATCATTGGCACCTGAGAGTTCAAGGCTGCCACCTTTTCCGTGGGCGCAAACATTGACGGCACGTACCACTTTCTTGTCTGGGAAAGTGCCGTTTTTCAGCCCTCAATCCAGACGCATGAAGACTCCTCACAGGGAAGAGGCTCCCAGGACAGAAAACGATTGTTCCATTTCTAGGGTTAATCGGGCTCCATCATTGGCACCTGAGAGCCCAAGGTTGCCTCCTATAGCCTGGGCGCAAAGCTCGACCATGCGTGCTACGTGAGGGTCCGGGAAATTGCCGTTTCTCATTCCAGAATTCCAGACCGATGAAGATTCCTCCCTGGGAAAAGGTGCCAGGACAGGAATGGATTTCTCCTTTTCTAGGAGTAATGGGGACCCATTTTTGGCACCTGAGAGCCCAATGCTGCCACCTTTTCCGTGGGCGCAAACATCCACGGCACGTACCACTTTCTTTCCTGGGAAAGTGCCGTTTTTCAGCCCTGAATTCCAGACGGATGAAGACTCCTCACAGGGAAGAGGCTCCCAGGACAGAAAGCGATTGTTTTATTTCTAGGGTTAATCGGTCCCCATCATTGGCACCTGAGAGCCCAAGGTTGCCTTCTATACCCTGGGTGCAAAGCTCGACCATGCGTGCTACGTGAGGGTCCGGGAAATTGCAGTTTCTCATTCCAGAATTACAGACCAATGAAGATTCCTCCCTGGGAAAAGGTGCCAGGACAGAAAGCGATTGTTCCTTTTCTAGGGTTAATGGGGCTCCATCATTGACACCTGAGAGCCGAAGGCTGCAACCTTTTCCCTGAGCGCAAAGCTCAACGGTGCGTGCCACTTGCGGGTCCAGGAATGTGCTGTTTCTCATCCCAGAATTCGAGGTCGATGAAGATTTCTCCCAGGGAAAAAGTGCCAGGACAGAAAGCAATTGTGCCTTTTCTAGGGTTAATGGGGCCCCAAAATTGACACCTGAGAGCCCAAGGCTGTCACCTTTTCCCTGGGCGCAAAGCTCGACGGAGCGTTCCACGTGCGGGTCCAGGAAAGTGCCATTTTTCAGCCCAGAATTCCAGACCAATGAAGAGTCCTCAGAGGGAAAAGTTACCAGGAGACAAAGCCATTGTGTATTTTGTAATGCTAATTGGGCCCCATCATTGGCACCTGAGAGCCCAAAGCTGCCACCTTTTCCCTGGGTGCAAAGCTCGACGGTGCATACCCTGTGTGGGTCTGGGAAAGGGCCGATTTTCAGCCCAGAATTCCAGACGGAAGTCGATTCCTCTCTGGGAAAAGGTGCCAGGACAGAAAGCCATTGTGCCTTTTGTAGGGGTAATGGGGCACCATCATTGGCAGCTGAGAGCCCAAGGCTGCCCCCTTTTTCCTGGGCGCAAAGCTCGACGGTGTGTACCTTTTGCGGGTTTGGGGCAGTGCCATTTTTAAACCCAGATTTCCAGACGGACGAAGATTCCTCCCTGGGAAAAGGTGCCAGGACAGAAAGCAAGTGTTATTTTTCTAGTGTTAACGGGGCCCCATCATTGGCACCTGAGAGCCCAAGGCTGCCACCTTTTCCCTGGGCGCAAATGTCGAAGGCGCGTGCCACTTGCAGGTCCGGGGAAGTGCCATTTTTCAGCCCAGAATTCCAGGCCACCGAAGATTTCTCCCTGGGAAAAGGTGCCAGGACAGAAAGCCATTGTGCATTTTCTAGGGTTAATGGTGCCCCAAAATTGGCAGCTGAGAGCCCAGGGCTGCCACCTTTTCCCTGGGCGCATAGCTCGACGATGCGTGCCACATGCGGGTAAGGGAAAGAGCCGTTTTCAGCCCAGAATTCCAGACCAATGAAGATTCCTCCCAGGGAAAAGGTGCCAGGACAGAAAGCAATTGTTCTTTTTCTAGGGGTAATGGGGCCCCATCATTGGCACCTGAGAGCCCAAAGTCTACCACCTTTTGCCTGGGCACAAAGCTCGACGGTGCGCACCTTGTGCGGGTTTGAGGCAGTGCCATTTTGAACCCAGATTTCCAGACGGAGGAAGATTCCTCCCCGGGAAAAGGTGTCAGGACAGAAAGCAAGTGTTATTTTTCTAGTGTTAACGGGGCCCCATCATTGGCAGCTGAGAGCCCAAGGCTGCCACCTTTTCCCTGGGCGCAAATGTCGACGGCGCGTGCCACTTGCAAGTCCAGGAATGTGCCGTTTCTCATCCCAGAATTCCAGGCCAGCGAAGATTTCTCCCTGGGAAAAGGTGCCAGGACAGAAAGCGATTGTGCCTTTTCTAGGGTTAATGGGGCCCCAAAATTGGCAGCTGAGAGCCCAGGGCTGCCACCTTTTCCCTGGGCGAAAAGCTCGACGGTGCGTGCCACACGCGGGTAAGGGAAAGAGCCGTTTTCAGCCCAGAATTCCAGACCAATGAAGATTCCTCCCAGGAAAAGGTGCCAGAACAGGAAGAGATTGTTCTTTTTCCAAAGGTAATGGGGCCCCATCATTGGCACCTGAGAGCCCAAGGCTGCCACCTTTTGCCTGGGCACAAAGCTCGACGGTGCGTTCCACTTGCAGGTCCGGGGAAGTGCCGTTTTTCAGCCCAGAATTTCAGACGGACGAAAATTCCTCCCAGGGAAAAGGTGCCAGGACAGAAAGCGATTGTTTTATTTATCTAGTGTTAACAGGGACCCATCGTTGGCACCTGAGAGCCCAAGGCTGCCACCTTTTCCTTGGGTGCAAAGCTAGATGGTGCCTGCCACGTGCAGGTCAGAGAAAGTGCTTTGTTCAGCCCAGGATTCCAGACGGATGACGACTCCTTCCAGGGAAAAGGCTCCCAGGACAGAAAACGATTGTTCCATTTCTAGTGTTAATGGGGGCCCGTCATTGGCATCTGAGAGCCAGAGGTTGCCTCCTTTTCCCTGGGCGCAAAGCACGACAGTGCGTGCCACTTGCTCGTCCCAGAAAGTGCCATTTTACAGCCCAGAATTCCAGACCGATGAAGACTTCTCCCAGGGAAAAGGTGCCAGGACAGAAAGCCAATGTGCTTTTTGTAAAGGTAATGGGGCCCCATCATTGGCACCTGAGAGCCCAAGACTGCCACCTTTTCCCTGGACGCAAAGCTCGATGGTGCGTTCCACTTGCGGGTCCAGGAAAGTGCCGATTCTCAGACCAGAATTCCAAACCGATGAAGATTCCTCCCTGGGAAAAGGTGCCAGAGCAGAAAGCCATTGTGCCTTTTGTAGGGGTAATGGGGCCCCATCATTGGCACCTGAGAGCCCAAGGCTGCCCCCTTTTCCCTGGGCGCAAAGCTCGACGGTGTGTACCTTGTGCGGGTTTGGGGCAGTGCCATTTTTGAACCCAGATTTCCAGACGGACGAAGATTCCTCCCTGGGAAAAGGTGCCAGGACAGAAAGCAAGTGTTAACGGGGCACCATCATTGGCACCTGAGAGCCCAAGGCTGCCACCTTTTGCCTGGGCACAAATGTCGACGGCGTGTGCCACTTGCGGGTCCGGGGAAGTGCCATTTTTCAGCCCAGAATTCCAGACGGACGAAGACACCTCCCAGGGAAAAGGTGCCAGGTCAGAAATCGAATTGTCCTTTTCTAGGGTCAATGGTGCCCCATTATTGGCACCTGAGTGTTCAAGGCTGCCACCTTTTCCGTGGGCGCAAACATCCACGGCACGTACCACTTTCTTTTCTGGGAAAGTGCCGTTTTTCAGCCCTGAATTCCAGACGGATGAAGACTCCTCACAGGGAAGAGGCTCCCAGGACAGAAAGCGATTGTTCCATTTCTAGGGTTAATCGGGCTCCATCATTGGCACCTGAGAGCCCAAGGTTGCCTCCTATACCCTGGGCACAAAGCTCGACCATGTGTGCTACCTGATGGTCGGGGAAATTGTCCTTTCTCATTCCAGAATTCCAGACCGATGAAGATTCCTCCCTGGGAAAAGGTGCCAGGACAGGAATGGATTTCTCCTTTTCTAGGAGTAATGGGGCTCCATCATTGGCACCTGAGAGCCGAAGGCTGCAACCTTTTCCCTGAGCGCAAAGCTAGACGGTGTGTGCCACTTGCAGGTCCAGGAATGTGGTTTCTCATCCCAGAATTCGAGGCCGATGAAGATTTCTCCCAGGGAAAAGGTGCCAGGACAGAAAGCAATTGTGCCTTTTCTAGGGTTAATGGGGCCCCAAAATTGACACCTGAGAGCCCAAGGCTGCCACCTTTTCCCTGGGCGCAAAGCTCGACGGAGCGTTCCATGTGCGGGTCCGGGAAAGTGCCATTTTTCAGCCCAGAATTCCAGACCTATGAAGATTCCTCAGAGGGAAAAGGTACCAGGAGACAAAGCCATTGTGTATTTTCTAATGCTAATTGGGCCCCATCATTGGCCCCTGAGAGCCCAAGGCTGCCACCTTTTCCCTGGGTGCAAAGCTCGATGGTGCATACCTTGTGCGGGTCCGGGAAAGGGCCATTTTTCAGCCCAGAATTCCAGACGGAAGTCGATTCCTCTCTGGGAAAAGGTGTCAGGACAGAAAGCAATTGTGCCTTTTCTAGGGGTAATGGGACCTCATCTTTGGCACCTGAGAGCCCAAGGCTGCCACCTTTTCCCTGGGCGCAAAGCTCGACGGTGCGTGCCACATGCGGGTAAGGGAAAGAGCCGTTTTCAGCCCAGAATTCCAGACCAATGAAGATTCCTCCCAGGGAAAAGGGGCAAGGACAGAAAGCGATTGTTCTTTTTCTAGGGAAAATGGGGCCCGATCATTGGCACCTGAGAGCCCAAGGCTGCCACCTTTTACCTGGGCGCAAAGCTCGACGGTGCGTTCCACTTGCGGGTCCAGGAAAGTGCCGATTCTCAGACCAGAATTCCAAGCCGATGAAGATTCCTCCCTGGGAAAAGGTGCCAGGACAGAAAGCCATTGTGCCTTTTCTAGGGGTAATGGGGCACCATCATTGGCAGCTGAGAGCCCAAGGCTGCCACCTTTTCCCTGGGCGCAAAGCTAGATGGTGCCTGCCACGTGCAGTTCAGAGAAAGTGCTTTGTTCAGCCCAGGATTCCAGACGGCTGACGACTCCTCCCAGGGAAAGGGCTCCCAGGACAGAAAGCGATTGTTCTATTTCTAGTGTTAATGGGGGCCCGTCATTGGCATCTGAGAGCCAGAGGTTGCCTCCTTTTCCCTGGGCACAAAGCACGACAGTGCGTGCCACGTGCTGGTCCCAGTAAGTGCCATTTTACAGCCCAGAATTCCAGACCAATGAAGATTCCTCCCAGGGAAAAGGTGCCAGGACAGAAAGCCATTGTGCTTTTTGTAAAGGTAATGGGGCCCCATCATTGGCACCTGAGAGCCCAAGACTGCCACCTTTTCCCTGGACGCAAAGCTCCATGGTGCGTTCCACTTGCGGGTCCAGGAAATTGCCGATTCTCAGACCAGAATTCCAAACCGATGAAGATTCCTCCCTGGGAAAAGGTGCCAGGACAGAAAGCCATTGTGCCTTTTGTAGGGGTAATGGGGCACCATCATTGGCACCTGAGAGCCCAAGGCTGCCCCCTTTTCCCTGGGCGCAAAGCTCGACGGTGTGTACCTTGTGCGGGTTTGGGGCAGTGCCGTTTTTGAACCCAGATTTCCAGACGGACGAAGATTCCTCTCTGGGAAAAGGTGCCAGGACAGAAAGCAAGTGTTATTTTTCTAGTGCTAACGGGGCCTCATCATTGGCACCTGAGAGCCCAGGGCTGCCACCTTTTCCCTGGGCGCAAATGTCGACGGCATGTGCCAATTGCGGGTCCGGGGAAGTGCCATTTTTCAGCCCAGAATTCCAGACGGACGAAGACACCTCCCAGGGAAAAGGTGCCAGGTCAGAAATCGAATTGTCCTTTTCTAGGGTCAATGGGTGCCCCATCATTGGCACCTGAGAGTTCAAGGCTGCCTCCTTTTCCGTGGGTTCAAACATCAACCGCGCGTAACACTTTCTTGTCCGGGAAAGTGCCGTTTTCAGCCCTCAATTCCAGACGGATGAAGACTCCTCACAGGGAAGAGGCTCCCAGGACAGAGAGCGATTGTTCCATTTCTAGGGTTAATCGGGCTCCATCATTGGCACCTGAGAGCCCAAGGTTGCCTCCTATACCCTGGGTGCAAAGCTCGACCATGCGTGCTACGTGAGGGTCCGGGAAATTGCCGTTTCTCATTCCAGAATTCCAGACCGATGAAGATTCCTCCCTGGGAAAAGGTGTCAGGACAGAAAGCGATTGCTCCTTTTCTAGGAGTAATGGGGACCCATCATTGACACCTGAGAGCCGAAGGCTGCAACCTTTTCCCTGAGCGCAAAGCTCGACGGTGCGTGCCACTTGCGGATCCAGGAATGTGCTGTTTCTCATCCCAGAATTCGAGGTCGATGAAGATTTCTCCCAGGGAAAATGTGCCAGGGCAGAAAGCAATTGTGCCTTTTCTAGTGTTAATGGGGCCCCAAAACTGACACCTGAGAGCCCAAGGCTGCCACCTTTTCCCTGGGCGCAAAGCTCGACGGAGCGTTCCACGTGCGGATCAGGGAAAGTGCCACTTTTCAGCCCAGAATTCCAGACCTATGAAGATTCCTCAGAGGGAAAAGTTGCCAGGAGACAAAGCCATTGTGTATTTTGTAATGCTAATTGGGCCCCATCATTGGCACCTGAGAGCCCAAGGCTGCCACCTTTTCCCTGGGCGCAAATGTCGACGGTGCGTGCCACTTGCAAGTCCGGGAATTTGCCGTTTCTCATCCCAGAATTAAAGGCCAGCGAAGATTTCTCCCTGGGAAAAGGTGCCAGGACAGAAAGCGATTGTGCCTTTTCTAGGGTTAATGGGGCCCCAAAATTGGCAGCTGAGAGCCCAGGGCTGCCACCTTTTGCCTGGGCGCAAAGCTCGACGGTGCGTGCCACACGCGCGTAAGGGAAAGAGCCGTTTTCAGCCCAGAATTCCAGACCAATGAAGATTCCTCACAGGGAAAAGGCGCCAGGACAGAAAGCCATTGTTCTTTTTCTAGGGGTAATGGGACCCCATCATTGGCACCTGAGAGCCCAAGGCTGCCACCTTTTGCCTGGGCACAAAGCTCGACGGTGCGTTCCACTTGCAGGTCCGGGGAAGTGCCGATTTTCAGCCCAGAATTCCAGACGGACGAAAATTCCTCCCAGGGAAAAGGTGCCAGGAGAGAAAGTGATTGTTATTTTTCTAGTGTTAACGGGGATCCATCGTTGGCACCTGAGAGCCCAAGGCTACCACCTTTTCCCTGGGCGCAAAGCTAGATGGTGCCTGCCACGTGCAGGTCAGAGAAAGTGCTTTGTTCAGCCCAGGATTCCAGACGGATGACGACTCCTCCCAGGGAAAAGGCTCCCAGGACAGAAAGCGATTGTTCCATTTCTAGTGTTAATGGGGGCCCATCATTGGCATCTGAGAGCCAGAGGTTGCCTCCTTTTCCCTGGGCGCAAAGCACGACAGTGCGTGCCACGTACTGGTCCAGGAAAGTGCCATTTTACAGCCCAGAATTCCAGACCAATGAAGACTCCTCCCAGGGAAAAGGTGTCAGGACAGAAAGCCAATGTGCTTTTTGTAAAGGTAATGGGGCCCCATCATTGGCGCCTGAGAGCCCAAGACTGCCACCTTTTCCCTGGACGTAAAGCTCGATGGTGCGTTCCACTTGCGGGTCCAGGAAAGTGCCGATTCTCAGACCAGAATTCCAAACCGATGAAGATTCCTCCCTGGGAAAAGGTGCCAGGACAGAAAGCCATTGTGCCTTTTGTAGGGGTAATGGGGCACCATCATTGGCACCTGAGAGGCCAAGGCTGCCCCCTTTTCCCTGGGCGCAAAGCTCGACGGTGTGTACCTTGTGCGGGTTTGGGGCAGTGCCGTTTCTGAACCCAGATTTACAGACGGACGAAGATTCCTCCCAGGGAAAAGGCGCCAGGACAGAAAGCAAGTGTTCCTTTTCTAGTATTAACGGGGCCCCATCACTGGCACCTGAGAGCCCAAGGCTGCCCCCTTTTCCCTGGGCGCAAAGCTCGACGGTGTGTACCTTGTGCGGGTTTGGGGCAGTGCCATTATTAAACCCAGATTTCCAGACGGACGAAGATTCCTCCCTGGGAAAAGGTGCCAGGACAGAAAGCAAGTGTTAACGGGGCCCCATGATTGGCACCTGAGAGCCCAAAGCTGCAAGCTTTTGCCTGGGCACAAATGTCGACGGCGTGTGCCACTTGCGGGTCCGGGGAAGTGCCATTTTTCAGCCCAGAAATCCAGACGGATGAAGACACCTCCCAGGGAAAAGGTGCCAGGTCAGAAATCGAATTGTCCTTTTCTAGGGTCAAGGGTGCCCCATTATTGGCACCTGAGACTTCAAGGCTGCCACCTTTTCCGTGGGCGTAAACATCAACGGCGCGTACCACTTTCTTGTCCGGGAAAGTGCCGTTTTTCAGCCCTCAATTCCAGACGGATGAAGACTTCTCACAGGGAAGAGGCTCCCAGGACAGAAATTGATTGTTCCATTTCTAGGGTTAATCGGGCCCCATCATTGGCACCTGAGAGCCCAAGGTTGCCTCCTATACCCTGGGCACAAAGCTCGACCATGTGTGCTACGTGAGGGTCCGGGAAATTGCAGTTTCTCATTCCAGAATTACAGACCGATGAAGATTTCTCCCTGGGAAAAGGTGCCAGGACAGAAAGCGATTGTTCCTTTTCTAGGGTTAATGGGAGTCCATCATTGACACCTGAGAGCCGAAGGCTGCAACCTTTTCCCTGAGCGCAAAGCTCAACGGTGCGTGCCACTTGCGGGTCCAGGAATGTGCTGTTTCTCATTCCAGAATTCGAGGTCGATGAAGATTTCTCCCAGGGAAAAGGTGCCAGGACAGAAAGCAATTGTGCCTTTTCTAGGGTTAATGGGGCCCCAAAATTGACACCTGAGAGCCCAAGGCTGCCACCTTTTCCCTGGGCGCAAAGCTCGACGGAGCGTTCCACGTGCGGGTCCGGGAAAGTGCCATTTTTCAGCCCAGAATTCCAGACCTATGAAGATTCCTCAGAGGGAAAAGTTGCCAGGAGACAAAGCCATTGTGTATTTTGTAATGCTAATTGGGCCCCATCATTGGCACCTGAGAGCCCAAGGCTGCCACCTTTTCCCTGGGTGCAAAGCTCGACGGTGCATACCCTGTGCAGGTCCGGGAAAGGGCCGTTTTTCAGCCCAGATTCCAGATGGAAGTCGATTCCTCTCTGGGAAAATGTGCCAGGACAGAAAGCGATTGTTATTTATCTAGTGTTAACGGGGCCCCATCATTGGCACCTGAGAGCCCAAGGCTGCCACCTTTTGCCTGGGCGCAAAGCTCGACGGTGTGTACCTTGTGCGGGTTTGGGGCAGTGCCATTATTAAACCCAGATTTCCAGACGGACGAAGATTCCTCCCTGGGAAAAGGTGCCAGGACAGAAAGCAAGTGTTAACGGGGCCCCATGATTGGCACCTGAGAGCCCAAAGCTGCAAGCTTTTGCCTGGGCACAAATGTCGACGGCGTGTGCCACTTGCGGGTCCGGGGAAGTGCCATTTTTCAGCCCAGAAATCCAGACGGATGAAGACACCTCCCAGGGAAAAGGTGCCAGGTCAGAAATCGAATTGTCCTTTTCTAGGGTCAAGGGTGCCCCATTATTGGCACCTGAGAGTTCAAGGCTGTCACCTTTTCCGTGGGCATAAACATCAACGGCGCGTACCACTTTCTTGTCCGGGAAAGTGCCGTTTTTCAGCCCTCAATTCCAGACGGATGAAGACTTCTCACAGGGAAGAGGCTCCCAGGACAGAAATTGATTGTTCCATTTCTAGGGTTAATCGGGCCCCATCATTGGCACCTGAGAGCCCAAGGTTGCCTCCTATACCCTGGGCACAAAGCTCGACCATGCGTGCTACGTGAGGGTCCGGGAAATTGCCGTTTCTCATTCCAGAATTCCAGACAGATGAAGATTTCTCCCTGGGAAAAGGTGTCAGGACAGAAAGCGATTGTTCCTTTTCTAGGGTTAATGGGAGTCCATCATTGACACCTGAGAGCCGAAGGCTGCAACCTTTTCCCTGAGCGCAAAGCTCAACGGTGCGTGCCACTTGCGGGTCCAGGAATGTGCTGTTTCTCATCCCAGAATTCGAGGTCGATGAAGATTTCTCCCAGGGAAAAGGTGCCAGGACAGAAAGCAATTGTGCCTTTTCTAGGGTTAATGGGGCCCCAAAATTGACACCTGAGAGCCCAAGGCTGCCACCTTTTCCCTGGGCGCAAAGCTCGACGGAGCGATCCACGTGCGGGTCCGGGAAAGTGCCATTTTTCAGCCCAGAATTCCAGACCTATGAAGATTCCTCAGAGGGAAAAGTTGCCAGGAGACAAAGCCATTGTGTATTTTGTAATGCTAATTGGGCCCCATCATTGGCACCTGAGAGCCCAAGGCTGCCACCTTTTCCCTGGGTGCAAAGCTCGACGGTGCATACCCTGTGCAGGTACGGGAAAGGGCCGTTTTTCAGCCCAGATTCCAGATGGAAGTCGATTCCTCTCTGGGAAAATGTGCCAGGACAGAAAGCGATTGTTATTTATCTAGTGTTAACGGGGCCCCATCATTGGCACCTGAGAGCCGAAGGCTGCCACCTTTTGCCTGGGCACAAAGCTCGACGGTGCGTTCCACTTGCAGGTCCGGGGAAGTGCCGTTTTTCAGCCCAGAATTCCAGACGGACGAAAATTCTTCCCAGGGAAAAGGTGCCAGGACAGAAAGCAAGTGTTATTTTTCTAGTGTTAACGGGGACCCATCGTTGGCACCTGAGAGCCCAAGGCTGCCACCTTTTCCCTGGGCGCAAAGCTAGATGGTGCCTGCCACGTGCAGGTCAGAGAAAGTGCTTTGTTCCGCCCAGGATTCCAGGCGGATGACGACTCCTCCCAGGGAAAGGGCTCCCAGGACAGAAAGCGATTGTTCCATTTCTAGTGTTAATGGGGGCCCGTCATTGGCATCTGAGAGTCAGAGGTTGCCTCCTTTTCCCTGGGCGCAAAGCATGACAGTGCGTGCCACGTGCTGGTCCCAGAAAGTGCCATTTTATAGCCCAGAATTCCAGACCAATGAAGACTCCTCCCAGGGAAAAGGTGCCAGGACAGAAAGCCATTGTGCTTTTTGTAAAGGTAATGGGGCCCCATCATTGGCACCTGAGAGCCCAAGACTGCCACCTTTTTCCTGGACGCAAAGCTCGATGGTGCGTTCCACTTGCGGGTCCAGGAAATTGCCGATTCTCAGACCAGAATTCCAAACCGATGAAGATTCCTCCCTGGGAAAAGGTGCCAGGACAGAAAGCCATTGAGCATTTTCTAGGGGTAATGGGGCACCATCATTGGCACCTGAGAGCCCAAGGCTGCCCCCTTTTCCCTGGGCGCAAAGCTCGACGGTGTGTACCTTGTGCGGGTTTGGGGCAGTGCCATTTTTGAACCCAGATTTCCAGACGGACGAAGATTCCTCCCTGGGAAAAGGTGCCAGGACAGAAAGCAAGTGTTATTTTTCTAGTGTTAACGGGACCCCATCATTGGCACCTGAGAGCCCAAGGCTGTCACCTTTTGCCTGGGCGCAAATGTCGACGGCGTGTGCCACTTGCGGGTTCCGGGGAAGTGCCATTTTTCAGCCCAGAATTCCAGATGGACGAAGACACCTCCCAGGGAAAAGGTGCCAGGTCAGAAATCGAATTGTCCTTTTCTAGGGTCAATGGTGCCCCATCATTGGCACCTGAGAGTTCAAGGCTGCCACCTTTTCCGTGGGCGCAAACATTGACGGCACGTACCACTTTCTTGTCTGGGAAAGTGCCGTTTTTCAGCCCTCAATCCAGACGCATGAAGACTCCTCACAGGGAAGAGGCTCCCAGGACAGAAAACGATTGTTCCATTTCTAGGGTTAATCGGGCTCCATCATTGGCACCTGAGAGCCCAAGGTTGCCTCCTATAGCCTGGGCGCAAAGCTCGACCATGCGTGCTACGTGAGGGTCCGGGAAATTGCCGTTTCTCATTCCAGAATTCCAGACCGATGAAGATTCCTCCCTGGGAAAAGGTGCCAGGACAGGAATGGATTTCTCCTTTTCTAGGAGTAATGGGGACCCATTTTTGGCACCTGAGAGCCCAATGCTGCCACCTTTTCCGTGGGCGCAAACATCCACGGCACGTACCACTTTCTTTCCTGGGAAAGTGCCGTTTTTCAGCCCTGAATTCCAGACGGATGAAGACTCCTCACAGGGAAGAGGCTCCCAGGACAGAAAGCGATTGTTTTATTTCTAGGGTTAATCGGTCCCCATCATTGGCACCTGAGAGCCCAAGGTTGCCTTCTATACCCTGGGTGCAAAGCTCGACCATGCGTGCTACGTGAGGGTCCGGGAAATTGCAGTTTCTCATTCCAGAATTACAGACCAATGAAGATTCCTCCCTGGGAAAAGGTGCCAGGACAGAAAGCGATTGTTCCTTTTCTAGGGTTAATGGGGCTCCATCATTGACACCTGAGAGCCGAAGGCTGCAACCTTTTCCCTGAGCGCAAAGCTCAACGGTGCGTGCCACTTGCGGGTCCAGGAATGTGCTGTTTCTCATCCCAGAATTCGAGGTCGATGAAGATTTCTCCCAGGGAAAAAGTGCCAGGACAGAAAGCAATTGTGCCTTTTCTAGGGTTAATGGGGCCCTAAAATTGACACCTGAGAGCCCAAGGCTGCCACCTTTTCCCTGGGCGCAAAGCTCGACGGAGCGATCCACGTGCGGGTCCGGGAAAGTGCCATTTTTCAGCCCAGAATTCCAGACCTATGAAGATTCCTCAGAGGGAAAAGTTGCCAGGAGACAAAGCCATTGTGTATTTTGTAATGCTAATTGGGCCCCATCATTGGCACCTGAGAGCCCAAGGCTGCCACCTTTTCCCTGCGTGCAAAGCTCGACGGTGCATACCCTGTGCGGGTCCGGGAAAGGGCCGTTTTTCAGCCCAGATTCCAGACGGAAGTCGATTCCTCTCTGGGAAAATGTGCCAGGACAGAAAGCGATTGTTATTTATCTAGTGTTAACGGGGACCCATCATTGGCACCTGAGAGCCCAAGGCTGCCACCTTTTGCCTGGACGCAAAGCTAGATGGTGCCTGCCACGTGCAGGTCAGAGAAAGTGCTTTGTTCAGCCCAGGATTCCAGAAGGATGACGACTCCTCCCAGAGAAAAGGCTCCCAGGACAGAAAGCGATTGTTCCATTTCTAGTGTTAATGGGAGCCCGTCATTGGCATCTGAGAGCCAGAGGTTGCCTCCTTTTCACTGGGCGTAAAGCACGAAAGTGCGTGCCACGTGCTGGTCCCAGAAAGTGCCATTTTAAAGCCCAGAATTCCAGGCCAATGAAGACTCCTCCCAGGGAAAAGGTGCCAGGACAGAAAGCCATTGTGCTTTTTGTAAAGGTAATGGGGCCCCATCATTGGCACCTGAGAGCCCAAGACTGCCACCTTTTCCCTGGACGCAAAGCTCGATGGTGCGTTCCACTTGCCGGTCCAGGAAAGTGCCGATTCTCAGACCAGAATTCCAAACCGATGAAGATTCCTCCCTGGGAAAAGGTGCCAGGACAGAAAGCCATTGTGCCTTTTGTAGGGGTAATGGGGCACCATCATTGGCAGCTGAGAGCCCAAGGCTGCCACCTTTTCCCTGGGCGCAAATGTCGACGGCGCGTGCCACTTGCAAGTCCGGGAATGTGCGGTTTCTCATCCCAGAATTCCAGGCCAGCGAAGATTTCTCCCTGGGAAAAGGTGCCAGGACAGAAAGTGATTGTGCCTTTTCTAGGGTTAATGGGGCCCCAAAATTTTCAGCTGAGAGCCCAGGGCTGCCACCTTTTCCCTGGGTGCAACGCTCGACGGTGCGTGCCACATGCGGGTAAGGGAAAGAGCCGTTTTCAGCCCAGAATTCCAGACCAATGAAGATTCCTCCCTGGGAAAATGTGCCAGGACGGAAAGCGATTGTTCTTTTTCTAGGGGTAATGGGGCCCCATCATTGGCACCTGAGAGCCCAAGGCTGCCACCTTTTGCCTGGGCACAAAGCTCGACGGTGCGTTCCACTTGCAGGTCCGGGGAAGTGCCGTTTTTCAGCCCAGAATTCCAGACGGACGAAAATTCTTCCCAGGGAAAAGGTGCCAGGACAGAAAGCAAGTGTTATTTTTCTAGTGTTAACGGGGATCCATCGTTGGCACCTGAGAGCCCAAGGCTGCCACCTTTTCCCTGGGCGCAAAGCTAGATGGTGCCTGCCACGCGCAGGTCAGAGAAAGTGCTTTGTTCAGCCCAGGATTCCAGACGGATGACGACTCATCCCAGGGAAAGGGCTCCCAGGACAGAAAGCGATTGTTCCATTTCTAGTGTTAATGGGGGCCCATCATTGGCATCTGAGAGTCAGAGGTTGCCTTCTTTTCCCTGGGCGCAAAGCATGACAGTGCTTGCCACGTGCTGGTCCCAGAAAGTGCCATTTTACAGCCCAGAATTCCAGACCAATGAAGACTCCTCCCAGGGAAAAGGTGCCAGGACAGAAAGCCATTGTGCTTTTTGTAAAGGTAATGGGGCCCCATCATTGGCACCTGAGAGCCCAAGACTGCCACCTTTTCCCTGGACGCAAAGCTCCATGGTGCGTTCCACTTGCGGGTCCAGGAAAGTGCCGATTCTCAGACCAGAATTCCAATCCGATGAAGATTCCTCCCTGGGAAAAGGTGCCAGGACAGAAAGACATTGTGCCTTTTGTAGGTGTAATGGGGCACCATCATTGACAGCTGAGAGCCCAAGGCTGCCCCCTTTTCCCTGGGCACAAAGCTCGACGGTGTGTACCTTGTGCGGGTTTGGGGCAGTGCCATTTTTGAACCCAGATTTCCAGACGGACGAAGATTCCTCCCTGGGAAAAGGTGCCAGGACAGAAAGCAAGTGTTATTTTTCTAGTGTTAACAGGGCCCCATCATTGGCACCTGAGAGCCCAAGGCTGTCACCTTTTCCCTGGGCGCAAATGTCGACGGCGCGTGCCACTTTCGGGTTCCGGGGAAGTGACATTTTTCAGCCCAGAATTCCAGATGGACGAAGACACCTCGCAGGGAAAAGGTGCCAGGTCAGAAATCGAATTGTCCTTTTCTAGGGTCAATGGTGCCCCATCATTGGCACCTGAGAGTTCAAGGCTGCCACCTTTTCCATGGGCGCAAACATCCACGGCACGTACCACATTCTTTTCTGGGAAAGTGCCGTTTTTCAGCCCTGAATTCCAGACGGATGAAGACTCCTCACAGGGAAGAGGCTCCCAGGACAGAAAGCGATTGTTCCATTTCTAGGGTTAATAGGGCTCCATCATTGGCACCTGACAGCCCAAGGTTGCCTCCTATACCCTGGGCACAAAGCTCGACCATGCGTGCTACGTGAGGGTCCGGGAAATTGCCGTTTCTCATTCCAGAATTCCAGACCGATGAAGATTCCTCCCTGGGAAAAGGTGCCAGGACAGGAAGCGATTTCTCCTTTTCTAGGAGTAATGGGGACCCATCATTGGCACCTGAGAGCAGAAGGCTGCAACCTTTTCCCTGAGCGCAAAGCTCGACGGCGCGTGCCATTTGCGGGTCCGGGGAAGTGCCATTTTTCAGCCCAGAATTCCAGACGGACGAAGACACCTCCCAGGGAAAAGGTGCCAGGTCAGAAATCGAATTGTCCTTTTCTAGGGTCAATGGTTCCCCATCACTGGCACCTCAGAGTTCAAGGCTGCCACCTTTTCCGTGGGTGCAAACATCAACGGCGCGTACCACTTTCTTGTCTGGGAAAGTGCCGTTTTTCATCCCTGAATTTCAGACGGATGAAGACTCCTCACAGGGAAGAGGCTCCCAGGACAGAAAGCGATTGTTCCATTTCTAGGGTTAATCGGTCTCCATCATTGACACCTGAGAGCCCAAGGTTGCCTCCTATAGCCTGGGCGCAAAGCTCGACCATGCGTGCTACGTGAGGGTCCGGGAAATTGCCGTTTCTCATTCCAGAATTCCAGACCGATGAAGATTCCTCCCAGGGAAAAGGTGCCAGGACAGGAATGGATTTCTCCTTTTCTAGGAGTAATGGGGACCCATCATTGGCACCTGAGAGACGAAGGCTGCAACCTTTTCCCTGAGCGCAAAGCTCAACGGTGCGTGCCACTTGCGGGTCCAGGAATGTGCTGTTTCTCATCCCAGAATTCGAGGTCGATGAAGATTTCTCCCAGGGAAAAGGTGCCAGGACAGAAAGCAATTGTGCCTTTTCTAGGGTTAATGGGGCCCCAAAATTGACACCTGAGAGCCCAAGGCTGCCACCTTTTCCCTGGGCGCAAAGCTCGACGGAGCGTTCCACGTGCGGGTCCAGGAAAGTGCCATTTTTCAGCCCAGAATTCCAGACCTATGAAGATTCCTCAGAGGGAAAAGGTACCAGGAGACAAAGCCATTGTGTATTTTGTAATGCTAATTGGGCGCCATCATTGACACCTGAGAGCCCAAGGCTGCCACCTTTTCCCTGGGTGCAAAGCTCAACGGTGCATACCCTGTGCTGATCCGGAAAAGGGCCGTTTTTCAGCCCAGAATTCCAGACGGAAGTCGATTCCTCTCTGGGAAAAGGTGTCAGGACAGAAAGCCATTGCGCCTTTTCTTGGGGTAATGGGGCCCCATCTTTGGCACCTGAGAGCCCAAGGCTGCCACCTTTTCCCTGGGCACAAATGTCGACGGCGCGTGCCACTTGCAAGTCCGGGAATGTGCCGTTTCTCATCCCAGAATTCCAGGCCAGCGAAGATTTCTCCCTGGGAAAAGGTGCCAGGACAGAAAGCAAGTGTTATTTTTCTAGTGTTAACGGGGACCCATCGTTGGCACCTGAGAGCCCAAGGCTGCCACCTTTTCCCTGGGCGCAAAGCTAGATGGTGCCTGCCACGTGCAGGTCAGAGAAAGTGCTTTGTTCCGCCCAGGATTCCAGGCGGATGACGACTCCTCCCAGGGAAAGGGCTCCCAGGACAGAAAGCGATTGTTCCATTTCTAGTGTTAATGGGGGCCCGTCATTGGCATCTGAGAGTCAGAGGTTGCCTCCTTTTCCCTGGGCGCAAAGCATGACAGTGCGTGCCACGTGCTGGTCCCAGAAAGTGCCATTTTATAGCCCAGAATTCCAGACCAATGAAGACTCCTCCCAGGGAAAAGGTGCCAGGACAGAAAGCCATTGTGCTTTTTGTAAAGGTAATGGGGCCCCATCATTGGCACCTGAGAGCCCAAGACTGCCACCTTTTTCCTGGACGCAAAGCTCGATGGTGCGTTCCACTTGCGGGTCCAGGAAATTGCCGATTCTCAGACCAGAATTCCAAACCGATGAAGATTCCTCCCTGGGAAAAGGTGCCAGGACAGAAAGCCATTGAGCATTTTCTAGGGGTAATGGGGCACCATCATTGGCACCTGAGAGCCCAAGGCTGCCCCCTTTTCCCTGGGCGCAAAGCTCGACGGTGTGTACCTTGTGCGGGTTTGGGGCAGTGCCATTTTTGAACCCAGATTTCCAGACGGACGAAGATTCCTCCCTGGGAAAAGGTGCCAGGACAGAAAGCAAGTGTTATTTTTCTAGTGTTAACGGGACCCCATCATTGGCACCTGAGAGCCCAAGGCTGTCACCTTTTGCCTGGGCGCAAATGTCGACGGCGTGTGCCACTTGCGGGTTCCGGGGAAGTGCCATTTTTCAGCCCAGAATTCCAGATGGACGAAGACACCTCCCAGGGAAAAGGTGCCAGGTCAGAAATCGAATTGTCCTTTTCTAGGGTCAATGGTGCCCCATCATTGGCACCTGAGAGTTCAAGGCTGCCACCTTTTCCGTGGGCGCAAACATTGACGGCACGTACCACTTTCTTGTCTGGGAAAGTGCCGTTTTTCAGCCCTCAATCCAGACGCATGAAGACTCCTCACAGGGAAGAGGCTCCCAGGACAGAAAACGATTGTTCCATTTCTAGGGTTAATCGGGCTCCATCATTGGCACCTGAGAGCCCAAGGTTGCCTCCTATAGCCTGGGCGCAAAGCTCGACCATGCGTGCTACGTGAGGGTCCGGGAAATTGCCGTTTCTCATTCCAGAATTCCAGACCGATGAAGATTCCTCCCTGGGAAAAGGTGCCAGGACAGGAATGGATTTCTCCTTTTCTAGGAGTAATGGGGACCCATTTTTGGCACCTGAGAGCCCAATGCTGCCACCTTTTCCGTGGGCGCAAACATCCACGGCACGTACCACTTTCTTTCCTGGGAAAGTGCCGTTTTTCAGCCCTGAATTCCAGACGGATGAAGACTCCTCACAGGGAAGAGGCTCCCAGGACAGAAAGCGATTGTTTTATTTCTAGGGTTAATCGGTCCCCATCATTGGCACCTGAGAGCCCAAGGTTGCCTTCTATACCCTGGGTGCAAAGCTCGACCATGCGTGCTACGTGAGGGTCCGGGAAATTGCCGTTTCTCATTCCAGAATTCCAGACCAATGAAGATTCCTCACTGGGTAAAGGTGCCAGGACAGGAATCGATTTCTCCTTTTCTAGGAGTAATGGGGACCCATCATTGGCACCTGAGAGCCGAAGGCTGCAACCTTTTCCCTGAGCGCAAAGCTCGACGGTGCGTGCCACTTGCGGGTCCAGGAATGTGCTGTTTCTCATCCCAGAATTCGAGGCCGATGAAGATTTCTCCCAGGGAAAAGGTGCCAGGACAGAAAGCAATTGTGCCTTTTCTAGGGTTAATGGGGCCCCAAAATTGACACCTGAGAGCCCAAGGCTGTCACCTTTTCCCTGGGCGCAAAGCTCGACGGAGCGTTCCACGTGCGGGTCCAGGAAAGTGCCATTTTTCAGCCCAGAATTCCAGACCAATGAAGAGTCCTCAGAGGGAAAAGTTACCAGGAGACAAAGCCATTGTGTATTTTGTAATGCTAATTGGGCCCCATCATTGGCACCTGAGAGCCCAAAGCTGCCACCTTTTCCCTGGGTGCAAAGCTCGACGGTGCATACCCTGTGTGGGTCTGGGAAAGGGCCGATTTTCAGCCCAGAATTCCAGACGGAAGTCGATTCCTCTCTGGGAAAAGGTGCCAGGACAGAAAGCCATTGTGCCTTTTGTAGGGGTAATGGGGCACCATCATTGGCAGCTGAGAGCCCAAGGCTGCCCCCTTTTTCCTGGGCGCAAAGCTCGACGGTGTGTACCTTTTGCGGGTTTGGGGCAGTGCCATTTTTAAACCCAGATTTCCAGACGGACGAAGATTCCTCCCTGGGAAAAGGTGCCAGGACAGAAAGCAAGTGTTATTTTTCTAGTGTTAACGGGGCCCCATCATTGGCACCTGAGAGCCCAAGGCTGCCACCTTTTCCCTGGGCGCAAATGTCGAAGGCGCGTGCCACTTGCAGGTCCGGGGAAGTGCCATTTTTCAGCCCAGAATTCCAGGCCACCGAAGATTTCTCCCTGGGAAAAGGTGCCAGGACAGAAAGCCATTGTGCATTTTCTAGGGTTAATGGTGCCCCAAAATTGGCAGCTGAGAGCCCAGGGCTGCCACCTTTTCCCTGGGCGCATAGCTCGACGATGCGTGCCACATGCGGGTAAGGGAAAGAGCCGTTTTCAGCCCAGAATTCCAGACCAATGAAGATTCCTCCCAGGGAAAAGGTGCCAGGACAGAAAGCAATTGTTCTTTTTCTAGGGGTAATGGGGCCCCATCATTGGCACCTGAGAGCCCAAAGTCTACCACCTTTTGCCTGGGCACAAAGCTCGACGGTGCGCACCTTGTGCGGGTTTGAGGCAGTGCCATTTTGAACCCAGATTTCCAGACGGAGGAAGATTCCTCCCCGGGAAAAGGTGTCAGGACAGAAATCAAGTGTTATTTTTCTAGTGTTAACGGGGCCCCATCATTGGCAGCTGAGAGCCCAAGGCTGCCACCTTTTCCCTGGGCGCAAATGTCGACGGCGCGTGCCACTTGCAAGTCCAGGAATGTGCCGTTTCTCATCCCAGAATTCCAGGCCAGCGAAGATTTCTCCCTGGGAAAAGGTGCCAGGACAGAAAGCGATTGTGCCTTTTCTAGGGTTAATGGGGCCCCAAAATTGGCAGCTGAGAGCCCAGGGCTGCCACCTTTTCCCTGGGCGAAAAGCTCGACGGTGCGTGCCACACGCGGGTAAGGGAAAGAGCCGTTTTCAGCCCAGAATTCCAGACCAATGAAGATTCCTCCCAGGAAAAGGTGCCAGAACAGGAAGAGATTGTTCTTTTTCCAAAGGTAATGGGGCCCCATCATTGGCACCTGAGAGCCCAAGGCTGCCACCTTTTGCCTGGGCACAAAGCTCGACGGTGCGTTCCACTTGCAGGTCCGGGGAAGTGCCGTTTTTCAGCCCAGAATTTCAGACGGACGAAAATTCCTCCCAGGGAAAAGGTGCCAGGACAGAAAGCGATTGTTTTATTTATCTAGTGTTAACAGGGACCCATCGTTGGCACCTGAGAGCCCAAGGCTGCCACCTTTTCCTTGGGTGCAAAGCTAGATGGTGCCTGCCACGTGCAGGTCAGAGAAAGTGCTTTGTTCAGCCCAGGATTCCAGACGGATGACGACTCCTTCCAGGGAAAAGGCTCCCAGGACAGAAAACGATTGTTCCATTTCTAGTGTTAATGGGGGCCCGTCATTGGCATCTGAGAGCCAGAGGTTGCCTCCTTTTCCCTGGGCGCAAAGCACGACAGTGCGTGCCACTTGCTCGTCCCAGAAAGTGCCATTTTACAGCCCAGAATTCCAGACCGATGAAGACTTCTCCCAGGGAAAAGGTGCCAGGACAGAAAGCCAATGTGCTTTTTGTAAAGGTAATGGGGCCCCATCATTGGCACCTGAGAGCCCAAGACTGCCACCGTTTCCTTGGCTGCAAAGCTCGATGGTGCGTTCCACTTGCGGGTCCAGGAAAGTGCCGATTCTCAGACCAGAATTCCAAACCGATGAAGATTCCTCCCTGGGAAAAGGTGCCAGAGCAGAAAGCCATTGTGCCTTTTGTAGGGGTAATGGGGCCCCATCATTGGCACCTGAGAGCCCAAGGCTGCCCCCTTTTCCCTGGGCGCAAAGCTCGACGGTGTGTACCTTGTGCGGGTTTGGGGCAGTGCCATTTTTGAACCCAGATTTCCAGACGGACGAAGATTCCTCCCTGGGAAAAGGTGCCAGGACAGAAAGCAAGTGTTAACGGGGCACCATCATTGGCACCTGAGAGCCCAAGGCTGCCACCTTTTGCCTGGGCACAAATGTCGACGGCGTGTGCCACTTGCGGGTCCGGGGAAGTGCCATTTTTCAGCCCAGAATTCCAGACGGACGAAGACACCTCCCAGGGAAAAGGTGCCAGGTCAGAAATCGAATTGTCCTTTTCTAGGGTCAATGGTGCCCCATTATTGGCACCTGAGTGTTCAAGGCTGCCACCTTTTCCATGGGCGCAAACATCCACGGCACGTACCACTTTCTTTTCTGGGAAAGTGCCGTTTTTCAGCCCTGAATTCCAGACGGATGAAGACTCCTCACAGGGAAGAGGCTCCCAGGACAGAAAGCGATTGTTCCATTTCTAGGGTTAATCGGGCTCCATCATTGGCACCTGAGAGCCCAAGGTTGCCTCCTATACCCTGGGCACAAAGCTCGACCATGTGTGCTACCTGATGGTCGGGGAAATTGTCCTTTCTCATTCCAGAATTCCAGACCGATGAAGATTCCTCCCTGGGAAAAGGTGCCAGGACAGGAATGGATTTCTCCTTTTCTAGGAGTAATGGGGCTCCATCATTGGCACCTGAGAGCCGAAGGCTGCAACCTTTTCCCTGAGCGCAAAGCTAGACGGTGTGTGCCACTTGCAGGTCCAGGAATGTGGTTTCTCATCCCAGAATTCGAGGCCGATGAAGATTTCTCCCAGGGAAAAGGTGCCAGGACAGAAAGCAATTGTGCCTTTTCTAGGGTTAATGGGGCCCCAAAATTGACACCTGAGAGCCCAAGGCTGCCACCTTTTCCCTGGGCGCAAAGCTCGACGGAGCGTTCCATGTGCGGGTCCGGGAAAGTGCCATTTTTCAGCCCAGAATTCCAGACCTATGAAGATTCCTCAGAGGGAAAAGGTACCAGGAGACAAAGCCATTGTGTATTTTCTAATGCTAATTGGGCCCCATCATTGGCCCCTGAGAGCCCAAGGCTGCCACCTTTTCCCTGGGTGCAAAGCTCGATGGTGCATACCTTGTGCGGGTCCGGGAAAGGGCCATTTTTCAGCCCAGAATTCCAGACGGAAGTCGATTCCTCTCTGGGAAAAGGTGTCAGGACAGAAAGCAATTGTGCCTTTTCTAGGGGTAATGGGACCTCATCTTTGGCACCTGAGAGCCCAAGGCTGCCACCTTTTCCCTGGGCGCAAAGCTCGACGGTGCGTGCCACATGCGGGTAAGGGAAAGAGCCGTTTTCAGCCCAGAATTCCAGACCAATGAAGATTCCTCCCAGGGAAAAGGGGCAAGGACAGAAAGCGATTGTTCTTTTTCTAGGGAAAATGGGGCCCGATCATTGGCACCTGAGAGCCCAAGGCTGCCACCTTTTACCTGGGCGCAAAGCTCGACGGTGCGTTCCACTTGCGGGTCCAGGAAAGTGCCGATTCTCAGACCAGAATTCCAAGCCGATGAAGATTCCTCCCTGGGAAAAGGTGCCAGGACAGAAAGCCATTGTGCCTTTTCTAGGGGTAATGGGGCACCATCATTGGCAGCTGAGAGCCCAAGGCTGCCACCTTTTCCCTGGGCGCAAAGCTAGATGGTGCCTGCCACGTGCAGTTCAGAGAAAGTGCTTTGTTCAGCCCAGGATTCCAGACGGCTGACGACTCATCCCAGGGAAAGGGCTCCCAGGACAGAAAGCGATTGTTCTATTTCTAGTGTTAATGGGGGCCCGTCATTGGCATCTGAGAGCCAGAGGTTGCCTCCTTTTCCCTGGGCACAAAGCACGACAGTGCGTGCCACGTGCTGGTCCCAGTAAGTGCCATTTTACAGCCCAGAATTCCAGACCAATGAAGATTCCTCCCAGGGAAAAGGTGCCAGGACAGAAAGCCATTGTGCTTTTTGTAAAGGTAATGGGGCCCCATCATTGGCACCTGAGAGCCCAAGACTGCCACCTTTTTCCTGGACGCAAAGCTCCATGGTGCGTTCCACTTGCGGGTCCAGGAAATTGCCGATTCTCAGACCAGAATTCCAAACCGATGAAGATTCCTCCCTGGGAAAAGGTGCCAGGACAGAAAGCCATTGTGCCTTTTGTAGGGGTAATGGGGCACCATCATTGGCACCTGAGAGCCCAAGGCTGCCCCCTTTTCCCTGGGCGCAAAGCTCGACGGTGTGTACCTTGTGCGGGTTTGGGGCAGTGCCGTTTTTGAACCCAGATTTCCAGACGGACGAAGATTCCTCTCTGGGAAAAGGTGCCAGGACAGAAAGCAAGTGTTATTTTTCTAGTGCTAACGGGGCCTCATCATTGGCACCTGAGAGCCCAGGGCTGCCACCTTTTCCCTGGGCGCAAATGTCGACGGCATGTGCCAATTGCGGGTCCGGGGAAGTGCCATTTTTCAGCCCAGAATTCCAGACGGACGAAGACACCTCCCAGGGAAAAGGTGCCAGGTCAGAAATCGAATTGTCCTTTTCTAGGGTCAATGGGTGCCCCATCATTGGCACCTGAGAGTTCAAGGCTGCCTCCTTTTCCGTGGGTTCAAACATCAACCGCGCGTAACACTTTCTTGTCCGGGAAAGTGCCGTTTTCAGCCCTCAATTCCAGACGGATGAAGACTCCTCACAGGGAAGAGGCTCCCAGGACAGAGAGCGATTGTTCCATTTCTAGGGTTAATCGGGCTCCATCATTGGCACCTGAGAGCCCAAGGTTGCCTCCTATACCCTGGGTGCAAAGCTCGACCATGCGTGCTACGTGAGGGTCCGGGAAATTGCCGTTTCTCATTCCAGAATTCCAGACCGATGAAGATTCCTCCCTGGGAAAAGGTGTCAGGACAGAAAGCGATTGCTCCTTTTCTAGGAGTAATGGGGACCCATCATTGACACCTGAGAGCCGAAGGCTGCAACCTTTTCCCTGAGCGCAAAGCTCGACGGTGCGTGCCACTTGCGGATCCAGGAATGTGCTGTTTCTCATCCCAGAATTCGAGGTCGATGAAGATTTCTCCCAGGGAAAATGTGCCAGGGCAGAAAGCAATTGTGCCTTTTCTAGTGTTAATGGGGCCCCAAAACTGACACCTGAGAGCCCAAGGCTGCCACCTTTTCCCTGGGCGCAAAGCTCGACGGAGCGTTCCACGTGCGGATCAGGGAAAGTGCCACTTTTCAGCCCAGAATTCCAGACCTATGAAGATTCCTCAGAGGGAAAAGTTGCCAGGAGACAAAGCCATTGTGTATTTTGTAATGCTAATTGGGCCCCATCATTGGCACCTGAGAGCCCAAGGTTGCCACCTTTTCCCTGGGCGCAAATGTCGACGGTGCGTGCCACTTGCAAGTCCGGGAATTTGCCGTTTCTCATCCCAGAATTAAAGGCCAGCGAAGATTTCTCCCTGGGAAAAGGTGCCAGGACAGAAAGCGATTGTGCCTTTTCTAGGGTTAATGGGGCCCCAAAATTGGCAGCTGAGAGCCCAGGGCTGCCACCTTTTGCCTGGGCGCAAAGCTCGACGGTGCGTGCCACACGCGCGTAAGGGAAAGAGCCGTTTTCAGCCCAGAATTCCAGACCAATGAAGATTCCTCACAGGGAAAAGGCGCCAGGACAGAAAGCCATTGTTCTTTTTCTAGGGGTAATGGGACCCCATCATTGGCACCTGAGAGCCCAAGGCTGCCACCTTTTGCCTGGGCACAAAGCTCGACGGTGCGTTCCACTTGCAGGTCCGGGGAAGTGCCGATTTTCAGCCCAGAATTCCAGACGGACGAAAATTCCTCCCAGGGAAAAGGTGCCAGGAGAGAAAGTGATTGTTATTTTTCTAGTGTTAACGGGGATCCATCGTTGGCACCTGAGAGCCCAAGGCTACCACCTTTTCCCTGGGCGCAAAGCTAGATGGTGCCTGCCACGTGCAGGTCAGAGAAAGTGCTTTGTTCAGCCCAGGATTCCAGACGGATGACGACTCCTCCCAGGGAAAAGGCTCCCAGGACAGAAAGCGATTGTTCCATTTCTAGTGTTAATGGGGGCCCATCATTGGCATCTGAGAGCCAGAGGTTGCCTCCTTTTCCCTGGGCGCAAAGCACGACAGTGCGTGCCACGTACTGGTCCAGGAAAGTGCCATTTTACAGCCCAGAATTCCAGACCAATGAAGACTCCTCCCAGGGAAAAGGTGTCAGGACAGAAAGCCAATGTGCTTTTTGTAAAGGTAATGGGGCCCCATCATTGGCGCCTGAGAGCCCAAGACTGCCACCTTTTCCCTGGACGTAAAGCTCGATGGTGCGTTCCACTTGCGGGTCCAGGAAAGTGCCGATTCTCAGACCAGAATTCCAAACCGATGAAGATTCCTCCCTGGGAAAAGGTGCCAGGACAGAAAGCCATTGTGCCTTTTGTAGGGGTAATGGGGCACCATCATTGGCACCTGAGAGGCCAAGGCTGCCCCCTTTTCCCTGGGCGCAAAGCTCGACGGTGTGTACCTTGTGCGGGTTTGGGGCAGTGCCGTTTCTGAACCCAGATTTACAGACGGACGAAGATTCCTCCCAGGGAAAAGGCGCCAGGACAGAAAGCAAGTGTTCCTTTTCTAGTATTAACGGGGCCCCATCACTGGCACCTGAGAGCCCAAGGCTGCCCCCTTTTCCCTGGGCGCAAAGCTCGACGGTGTGTACCTTGTGCGGGTTTGGGGCAGTGCCATTATTAAACCCAGATTTCCAGACGGACGAAGATTCCTCCCTGGGAAAAGGTGCCAGGACAGAAAGCAAGTGTTAACGGGGCCCCATGATTGGCACCTGAGAGCCCAAAGCTGCAAGCTTTTGCCTGGGCACAAATGTCGACGGCGTGTGCCACTTGCGGGTCCGGGGAAGTGCCATTTTTCAGCCCAGAAATCCAGACGGATGAAGACACCTCCCAGGGAAAAGGTGCCAGGTCAGAAATCGAATTGTCCTTTTCTAGGGTCAAGGGTGCCCCATTATTGGCACCTGAGACTTCAAGGCTGCCACCTTTTCCGTGGGCGTAAACATCAACGGCGCGTACCACTTTCTTGTCCGGGAAAGTGCCGTTTTTCAGCCCTCAATTCCAGACGGATGAAGACTTCTCACAGGGAAGAGGCTCCCAGGACAGAAATTGATTGTTCCATTTCTAGGGTTAATCGGGCCCCATCATTGGCACCTGAGAGCCCAAGGTTGCCTCCTATACCCTGGGCACAAAGCTCGACCATGCGTGCTACGTGAGGGTCCGGGAAATTGCAGTTTCTCATTCCAGAATTACAGACCGATGAAGATTTCTCCCTGGGAAAAGGTGCCAGGACAGAAAGCGATTGTTCCTTTTCTAGGGTTAATGGGAGTCCATCATTGACACCTGAGAGCCGAAGGCTGCAACCTTTTCCCTGAGCGCAAAGCTCAACGGTGCGTGCCACTTGCGGGTCCAGGAATGTGCTGTTTCTCATTCCAGAATTCGAGGTCGATGAAGATTTCTCCCAGGGAAAAGGTGCCAGGACAGAAAGCAATTGTGCCTTTTCTAGGGTTAATGGGGCCCCAAAATTGACACCTGAGAGCCCAAGGCTGCCACCTTTTCCCTGGGCGCAAAGCTCGACGGAGCGTTCCACGTGCGGGTCCGGGAAAGTGCCATTTTTCAGCCCAGAATTCCAGACCTATGAAGATTCCTCAGAGGGAAAAGTTGCCAGGAGACAAAGCCATTGTGTATTTTGTAATGCTAATTGGGCCCCATCATTGGCACCTGAGAGCCCAAGGCTGCCACCTTTTCCCTGGGTGCAAAGCTCGACGGTGCATACCCTGTGCAGGTCCGGGAAAGGGCCGTTTTTCAGCCCAGATTCCAGATGGAAGTCGATTCCTCTCTGGGAAAATGTGCCAGGACAGAAAGCGATTGTTATTTATCTAGTGTTAACGGGGACCCATCATTGGCACCTGAGAGCCCAAGGCTGCCACCTTTTGCCTGGGCGCAAAGCTCGACGGTGTGTACCTTGTGCGGGTTTGGGGCAGTGCCATTATTAAACCCAGATTTCCAGACGGACGAAGATTCCTCCCTGGGAAAAGGTGCCAGGACAGAAAGCAAGTGTTAACGGGGCCCCATGATTGGCACCTGAGAGCCCAAAGCTGCAAGCTTTTGCCTGGGCACAAATGTCGACGGCGTGTGCCACTTGCGGGTCCGGGGAAGTGCCATTTTTCAGCCCAGAAATCCAGACGGATGAAGACACCTCCCAGGGAAAAGGTGCCAGGTCAGAAATCGAATTGTCCTTTTCTAGGGTCAAGGGTGCCCCATTATTGGCACCTGAGAGTTCAAGGCTGTCACCTTTTCCGTGGGCATAAACATCAACGGCGCGTACCACTTTCTTGTCCGGGAAAGTGCCGTTTTTCAGCCCTCAATTCCAGACGGATGAAGACTTCTCACAGGGAAGAGGCTCCCAGGACAGAAATTGATTGTTCCATTTCTAGGGTTAATCGGGCCCCATCATTGGCACCTGAGAGCCCAAGGTTGCCTCCTATACCCTGGGCACAAAGCTCGACCATGCGTGCTACGTGAGGGTCCGGGAAATTGCCGTTTCTCATTCCAGAATTCCAGACAGATGAAGATTTCTCCCTGGGAAAAGGTGTCAGGACAGAAAGCGATTGTTCCTTTTCTAGGGTTAATGGGAGTCCATCATTGACACCTGAGAGCCGAAGGCTGCAACCTTTTCCCTGAGCGCAAAGCTCAACGGTGCGTGCCACTTGCGGGTCCAGGAATGTGCTGTTTCTCATCCCAGAATTCGAGGTCGATGAAGATTTCTCCCAGGGAAAAGGTGCCAGGACAGAAAGCAATTGTGCCTTTTCTAGGGTTAATGGGGCCCCAAAATTGACACCTGAGAGCCCAAGGCTGCCACCTTTTCCCTGGGCGCAAAGCTCGACGGAGCGATCCACGTGCGGGTCCGGGAAAGTGCCATTTTTCAGCCCAGAATTCCAGACCTATGAAGATTCCTCAGAGGGAAAAGTTGCCAGGAGACAAAGCCATTGTGTATTTTGTAATGCTAATTGGGCCCCATCATTGGCACCTGAGAGCCCAAGGCTGCCACCTTTTCCCTGGGTGCAAAGCTCGACGGTGCATACCCTGTGCAGGTACGGGAAAGGGCCGTTTTTCAGCCCAGATTCCAGATGGAAGTCGATTCCTCTCTGGGAAAATGTGCCAGGACAGAAAGCGATTGTTATTTATCTAGTGTTAACGGGGCCCCATCATTGGCACCTGAGAGCCGAAGGCTGCCACCTTTTGCCTGGGCACAAAGCTCGACGGTGCGTTCCACTTGCAGGTCCGGGGAAGTGCCGTTTTTCAGCCCAGAATTCCAGACGGACGAAAATTCTTCCCAGGGAAAAGGTGCCAGGACAGAAAGCAAGTGTTATTTTTCTAGTGTTAACGGGGACCCATCGTTGGCACCTGAGAGCCCAAGGCTGCCACCTTTTCCCTGGGCGCAAAGCTAGATGGTGCCTGCCACGTGCAGGTCAGAGAAAGTGCTTTGTTCCGCCCAGGATTCCAGGCGGATGACGACTCCTCCCAGGGAAAGGGCTCCCAGGACAGAAAGCGATTGTTCCATTTCTAGTGTTAATGGGGGCCCGTCATTGGCATCTGAGAGTCAGAGGTTGCCTCCTTTTCCCTGGGCGCAAAGCATGACAGTGCGTGCCACGTGCTGGTCCCAGAAAGTGCCATTTTATAGCCCAGAATTCCAGACCAATGAAGACTCCTCCCAGGGAAAAGGTGCCAGGACAGAAAGCCATTGTGCTTTTTGTAAAGGTAATGGGGCCCCATCATTGGCACCTGAGAGCCCAAGACTGCCACCTTTTTCCTGGACGCAAAGCTCGATGGTGCGTTCCACTTGCGGGTCCAGGAAATTGCCGATTCTCAGACCAGAATTCCAAACCGATGAAGATTCCTCCCTGGGAAAAGGTGCCAGGACAGAAAGCCATTGAGCATTTTCTAGGGGTAATGGGGCACCATCATTGGCACCTGAGAGCCCAAGGCTGCCCCCTTTTCCCTGGGCGCAAAGCTCGACGGTGTGTACCTTGTGCGGGTTTGGGGCAGTGCCATTTTTGAACCCAGATTTCCAGACGGACGAAGATTCCTCCCTGGGAAAAGGTGCCAGGACAGAAAGCAAGTGTTATTTTTCTAGTGTTAACGGGACCCCATCATTGGCACCTGAGAGCCCAAGGCTGTCACCTTTTGCCTGGGCGCAAATGTCGACGGCGTGTGCCACTTGCGGGTTCCGGGGAAGTGCCATTTTTCAGCCCAGAATTCCAGATGGACGAAGACACCTCCCAGGGAAAAGGTGCCAGGTCAGAAATCGAATTGTCCTTTTCTAGGGTCAATGGTGCCCCATCATTGGCACCTGAGAGTTCAAGGCTGCCACCTTTTCCGTGGGCGCAAACATTGACGGCACGTACCACTTTCTTGTCTGGGAAAGTGCCGTTTTTCAGCCCTCAATCCAGACGCATGAAGACTCCTCACAGGGAAGAGGCTCCCAGGACAGAAAACGATTGTTCCATTTCTAGGGTTAATCGGGCTCCATCATTGGCACCTGAGAGCCCAAGGTTGCCTCCTATAGCCTGGGCGCAAAGCTCGACCATGCGTGCTACGTGAGGGTCCGGGAAATTGCCGTTTCTCATTCCAGAATTCCAGACCGATGAAGATTCCTCCCTGGGAAAAGGTGCCAGGACAGGAATGGATTTCTCCTTTTCTAGGAGTAATGGGGACCCATTTTTGGCACCTGAGAGCCCAATGCTGCCACCTTTTCCGTGGGCGCAAACATCCACGGCACGTACCACTTTCTTTCCTGGGAAAGTGCCGTTTTTCAGCCCTGAATTCCAGACGGATGAAGACTCCTCACAGGGAAGAGGCTCCCAGGACAGAAAGCGATTGTTTTATTTCTAGGGTTAATCGGTCCCCATCATTGGCACCTGAGAGCCCAAGGTTGCCTTCTATACCCTGGGTGCAAAGCTCGACCATGCGTGCTACGTGAGGGTCCGGGAAATTGCAGTTTCTCATTCCAGAATTACAGACCAATGAAGATTCCTCCCTGGGAAAAGGTGCCAGGACAGAAAGCGATTGTTCCTTTTCTAGGGTTAATGGGGCTCCATCATTGACACCTGAGAGCCGAAGGCTGCAACCTTTTCCCTGAGCGCAAAGCTCAACGGTGCGTGCCACTTGCGGGTCCAGGAATGTGCTGTTTCTCATCCCAGAATTCGAGGTCGATGAAGATTTCTCCCAGGGAAAAAGTGCCAGGACAGAAAGCAATTGTGCCTTTTCTAGGGTTAATGGGGCCCCAAAATTGACACCTGAGAGCCCAAGGCTGCCACCTTTTCCCTGGGCGCAAAGCTCGACGGAGCGATCCACGTGCGGGTCCGGGAAAGTGCCATTTTTCAGCCCAGAATTCCAGACCTATGAAGATTCCTCAGAGGGAAAAGTTGCCAGGAGACAAAGCCATTGTGTATTTTGTAATGCTAATTGGGCCCCATCATTGGCACCTGAGAGCCCAAGGCTGCCACCTTTTCCCTGCGTGCAAAGCTCGACGGTGCATACCCTGTGCGGGTCCGGGAAAGGGCCGTTTTTCAGCCCAGATTCCAGACGGAAGTCGATTCCTCTCTGGGAAAATGTGCCAGGACAGAAAGCGATTGTTATTTATCTAGTGTTAACGGGGACCCATCATTGGCACCTGAGAGCCCAAGGCTGCCACCTTTTGCCTGGACGCAAAGCTAGATGGTGCCTGCCACGTGCAGGTCAGAGAAAGTGCTTTGTTCAGCCCAGGATTCCAGAAGGATGACGACTCCTCCCAGAGAAAAGGCTCCCAGGACAGAAAGCGATTGTTCCATTTCTAGTGTTAATGGGAGCCCGTCATTGGCATCTGAGAGCCAGAGGTTGCCTCCTTTTCACTGGGCGTAAAGCACGAAAGTGCGTGCCACGTGCTGGTCCCAGAAAGTGCCATTTTAAAGCCCAGAATTCCAGGCCAATGAAGACTCCTCCCAGGGAAAAGGTGCCAGGACAGAAAGCCATTGTGCTTTTTGTAAAGGTAATGGGGCCCCATCATTGGCACCTGAGAGCCCAAGACTGCCACCTTTTCCCTGGACGCAAAGCTCGATGGTGCGTTCCACTTGCCGGTCCAGGAAAGTGCCGATTCTCAGACCAGAATTCCAAACCGATGAAGATTCCTCCCTGGGAAAAGGTGCCAGGACAGAAAGCCATTGTGCCTTTTGTAGGGGTAATGGGGCACCATCATTGGCAGCTGAGAGCCCAAGGCTGCCACCTTTTCCCTGGGCGCAAATGTCGACGGCGCGTGCCACTTGCAAGTCCGGGAATGTGCGGTTTCTCATCCCAGAATTCCAGGCCAGCGAAGATTTCTCCCTGGGAAAAGGTGCCAGGACAGAAAGTGATTGTGCCTTTTCTAGGGTTAATGGGGCCCCAAAATTTTCAGCTGAGAGCCCAGGGCTGCCACCTTTTCCCTGGGTGCAACGCTCGACGGTGCGTGCCACATGCGGGTAAGGGAAAGAGCCGTTTTCAGCCCAGAATTCCAGACCAATGAAGATTCCTCCCTGGGAAAATGTGCCAGGACGGAAAGCGATTGTTCTTTTTCTAGGGGTAATGGGGCCCCATCATTGGCACCTGAGAGCCCAAGGCTGCCACCTTTTGCCTGGGCACAAAGCTCGACGGTGCGTTCCACTTGCAGGTCCGGGGAAGTGCCGTTTTTCAGCCCAGAATTCCAGACGGACGAAAATTCTTCCCAGGGAAAAGGTGCCAGGACAGAAAGCAAGTGTTATTTTTCTAGTGTTAACGGGGATCCATCGTTGGCACCTGAGAGCCCAAGGCTGCCACCTTTTCCCTGGGCGCAAAGCTAGATGGTGCCTGCCACGCGCAGGTCAGAGAAAGTGCTTTGTTCAGCCCAGGATTCCAGACGGATGACGACTCATCCCAGGGAAAGGGCTCCCAGGACAGAAAGCGATTGTTCCATTTCTAGTGTTAATGGGGGCCCATCATTGGCATCTGAGAGTCAGAGGTTGCCTTCTTTTCCCTGGGCGCAAAGCATGACAGTGCTTGCCACGTGCTGGTCCCAGAAAGTGCCATTTTACAGCCCAGAATTCCAGACCAATGAAGACTCCTCCCAGGGAAAAGGTGCCAGGACAGAAAGCCATTGTGCTTTTTGTAAAGGTAATGGGGCCCCATCATTGGCACCTGAGAGCCCAAGACTGCCACCTTTTCCCTGGACGCAAAGCTCCATGGTGCGTTCCACTTGCGGGTCCAGGAAAGTGCCGATTCTCAGACCAGAATTCCAATCCGATGAAGATTCCTCCCTGGGAAAAGGTGCCAGGACAGAAAGACATTGTGCCTTTTGTAGGTGTAATGGGGCACCATCATTGACAGCTGAGAGCCCAAGGCTGCCCCCTTTTCCCTGGGCACAAAGCTCGACGGTGTGTACCTTGTGCGGGTTTGGGGCAGTGCCATTTTTGAACCCAGATTTCCAGACGGACGAAGATTCCTCCCTGGGAAAAGGTGCCAGGACAGAAAGCGTTATTTTTCTAGTGTTAACAGGGCCCCATCATTGGCACCTGAGAGCCCAAGGCTGTCACCTTTTGCCTGGGCGCAAATGTCGACGGCGCGTGCCACTTTCGGGTTCCGGGGAAGTGACATTTTTCAGCCCAGAATTCCAGATGGACGAAGACACCTCGCAGGGAAAAGGTGCCAGGTCAGAAATCGAATTGTCCTTTTCTAGGGTCAATGGTGCCCCATCATTGGCACCTGAGAGTTCAAGGCTGCCACCTTTTCCATGGGCGCAAACATCCACGGCACGTACCACTTTCTTTTCTGGGAAAGTGCCGTTTTTCAGCCCTGAATTCCAGACGGATGAAGACTCCTCACAGGGAAGAGGCTCCCAGGACAGAAAGCGATTGTTCCATTTCTAGGGTTAATAGGGCTCCATCATTGGCACCTGAGAGCCCAAGGTTGCCTCCTATACCCTGGGCACAAAGCTCGACCATGCGTGCTACGTGAGGGTCCGGGAAATTGCCGTTTCTCATTCCAGAATTCCAGACCGATGAAGATTCCTCCCTGGGAAAAGGTGCCAGGACAGGAAGCGATTTCTCCTTTTCTAGAAGTAATGGGGACCCATCATTGGCACCTGAGAGCAGAAGGCTGCAACCTTTTCCCTGAGCGCAAAGCTCGACGGCGCGTGCCATTTGCGGGTCCGGGGAAGTGCCATTTTTCAGCCCAGAATTCCAGACGGACGAAGACACCTCCCAGGGAAAAGGTGCCAGGTCAGAAATCGAATTGTCCTTTTCTAGGGTCAATGGTTCCCCATCACTGGCACCTCAGAGTTCAAGGCTGCCACCTTTTCCGTGGGTGCAAACATCAACGGCGCGTACCACTTTCTTGTCTGGGAAAGTGCCGTTTTTCATCCCTGAATTTCAGACGGATGAAGACTCCTCACAGGGAAGAGGCTCCCAGGACAGAAAGCGATTGTTCCATTTCTAGGGTTAATCGGTCTCCATCATTGGCACCTGAGAGCCCAAGGTTGCCTCCTATAGCCTGGGCGCAAAGCTCGACCATGCGTGCTACGTGAGGGTCCGGGAAATTGCCGTTTCTCATTCCAGAATTCCAGACCGATGAAGATTCCTCCCAGGGAAAAGGTGCCAGGACAGGAATGGATTTCTCCTTTTCTAGGAGTAATGGGGACCCATCATTGGCACCTGAGAGACGAAGGCTGCAACCTTTTCCCTGAGCGCAAAGCTCGACGGTGTGTGCCACTTGCGGGTCCAGGAATGTGCTGTTTCTCATCCCAGAATTCGAGGCCGATGAAGATTTCTCCCTGGGAAAAGGTGCCAGGACAGAAAGCAATTGTGCCTTTTCTAGGGTTAATGGGGCCCCAAAATTGACACCTGAGAGCCCAAGGCTGCCACCTTTTCCCTGGGCGCAAAGCTCGACGGAGCGTTCCACGTGCGGGTCCAGGAAAGTGCCATTTTTCAGCCCAGAATTCCAGACCTATGAAGATTCCTCAGAGGGAAAAGGTACCAGGAGACAAAGCCATTGTGTATTTTGTAATGCTAATTGGGCGCCATCATTGACACCTGAGAGCCCAAGGCTGCCACCTTTTCCCTGGGTGCAAAGCTCAACGGTGCATACCCTGTGCTGATCCGGAAAAGGGCCGTTTTTCAGCCCAGAATTCCAGACGGAAGTCGATTCCTCTCTGGGAAAAGGTGTCAGGACAGAAAGCCATTGCGCCTTTTCTTGGGGTAATGGGGCCCCATCTTTGGCACCTGAGAGCCCAAGGCTGCCACCTTTTCCCTGGGCACAAATGTCGACGGCGCGTGCCACTTGCAAGTCCGGGAATGTGCCGTTTCTCATCCCAGAATTCCAGGCCAGCGAAGATTTCTCCCTGGGAAAAGGTGCCAGGACAGAAAGCGATTGTGCCTTTTCTAGGGTTAATGGGGCCCCAAAATTGGCAGCTGAGAGCCCAAGGCTGCCACCTTTTCCCTGGGCGCAAAGCTCGACGGTGCGTGCCACTTGCGGGTAAGGGAAAGAGCCGTTTTCAGCCCAGAATTCCAGACCAATGAAGATTCCTCCCAGGGAAAAGGTGCCAGGACAGAAAGCGATTGTTCTTTTTCTAGGGGTAATGGGGCCCCATCATTGGCACCTGAGAGCCCAAGGCTGCCACCTTTTACCTGGGCACAAAGCTCGACGGTGCGTTCCACTTGCAGGTCCGGGGAAGTGCCGTTTTTCAGCCCAGAATTCCAGACGGACGAAAATTCCTCCCAGGGAAAAGGTGCCAGGACAGAAAGCGATTGTTATTTATCTAGTGTTAACGGGGCCCCATCGTTGGCACCTGAGAGCCCAAGGCTGCCACCTTTTCCCTGGGCGCAAAGCTAGATGGTGCCTGCCACGTGCAGGTCAGAGAAAGTGCTTTGTTCAGCCCAGGATTCCAGACGGATGACGACTCCTCCCAGGGAAAGGGCTCCCAGGACAGAAAGCGATTGTTCCATTTCTAGTGTTAATGGGGGCCCGTCATTGGCACCTGAGAGCCCAAGGCTGCCACCTTTTCCCTGGGCGCAAATGTCGACGGCGCGTGCCACTTGCAAGTCCGGGAAAGTGCCGTTTCTCATCCCAGAATTCCAGGCCAGCGAAGATTTCTCCCAGGGAAAGGTGCCAGGACAGAAAGCCATTGTGCCTGTTTTAGGGTAATGGGGCCCCATCATTGGCACCTGAGAGCCCAAGACTGCCACCTTTTCCCTGGACGCAAAGCTCCATGGTGCGTTCCACTTGCGGGTCCAGGAAAGTGCCGATTCTCAGACCAGAATTCCAATCCGATGAAGATTCCTCCCTGGGAAAAGGTGCCAGGACAGAAAGCCATTGTGCCTTTTGTAGGGGTAATGGGGCACCATCATTGGCACCTGAGAGCCCAAGGCTGCCCCCTTTTCCCTGGGCGCAAAGCTCGACGGTGTGTACCTTGTGCGGGTTTGGGGCAGTGCCATTTTTGAACCCAGATTTCCAGACGGACGAAGATTCCGCCCTGGGAAAAGGTGCCAGGAGAGAAAGCAAATGTTATTTTTCTAGTGTTAACAGGGCCCCATCATTGGCACCTGAGAGCCCAAGGCTGCCGCCTTTTGCCTGGGCACAAAGCTCGACGGCGCGTGCCACTTGCGGGTCCGGGGAAGTGCCATTTTTCAGCCCAGAATTCCAGACGGACGAAGACACCTCCCAGGGAAAAGGTGCCAGGTCAGAAATCGAATTGTCCTTTTCTAGGGTCAATGGTGCCCCATCATTGGCACCTGAGACTTCAAGGCTGCCACCTTTTCCGTGGGCGCAAACCTCAACGGCGCGTACCACTTTCTTGTCTGGGAAAGTGCCGTTTTTCAGCCCTGAATTCCAGACAGATGAAGACTCCTCACAGGGAAGAGGCTCCCAGGACAGAAAGCGATTGTTCCATTTCTAGGGTTAATCGGTCTCCATCATTGGCACCTGAGAGCCCAAGGTTGCCTCCTATAGCCTGGGCGCAAAGCTCGACCATGCGTGCTACGTAAGGGTCCGGGAAATTGCCGTTTCTCATTCCAGAATTCCAGACCGATGAAGATTCCTCCCTGGGAAAAGTGCCAGGACAGGAATGGATTTCTCCTTTTCTAGGAGTAATGGGGACCCACCATTGGCACCTGAGAGCCGAAGGCTGCAACCTTTTCCCTGGGCGCAAAGCTCGACGGTGCTTGCCACACGCGGGTAAGGGAAAGAGCCGTTTTCAGCCCAGAATTCCAGACCAATGAAGATTCCTCCCAGGGAAAAGGTGCCAGGACAGAAAGCCATTGTTCTTTTTCTAGGGGTAATGGGGCCCCATCATTGGCACCTGAGAGCCCAAGGCTGCCACCTTTTCCCTGGGCGCAAATATTGACGGCACGTGCCATTTGGAAGTCCGGGAATGTGCCGTTTCTCATCCCAGAATTCCAGGCCAGCGAAGATTTCTCCCTGGGAAAAGGTGCCAGGACAGGAATGGATTTCTCCTTTTCTAGGAGTAATGGGGACCCATCATTGGCACCTTAGAGCCGAAGGCTGTAACCTTTTCCCTGAGCGCAAAGCTCGACGATGTGTGCCACTTGCGGGTCCAGGAATGTGCTGTTTCTCATCCCAGAATTCGAGGCCGATGAAGATTTCTCCCTGGGAAAAGGTGCCAGGACAGAAAGCAATTGTGCCTTTTCTAGGGTTAATGGGGCCCCAAAATTGACACCTGAGAGCCCAAGGCTGCCACCTTTTCCCTGGGCGCAAAGCTCGACGGAGCGTTCCATGTGCGGGTCCGGGAAAGTGCCATTTTTCAGCCCAGAATTCCAGACCTATGAAGATTCCTCAGAGGGAAAAGTTGCCAGGAGACAAAGCCATTGTGTATTTTGTAATGCTAATTGGGCCCCATCATTGGCACCTGAGAGCCCAAGGCTGCCACCTTTTCCCTAGGTGCAAAGCTCGACGGTGCATACCCTGTGCGGGTCCGGGAAAGGGCCGTTTTTCAGCCCAGAATTCCAGACGGAAGTCGATTCCTCTCTGGGAAAAGGTGTCAGGACAGAAAGCCATTGTGCCTTTTCTAGGGGTAATGGGGCCCCATCTTTGGCACCTGAGAGCCCAAGGCTGCCACCTTTTCCCTGGGCGCAAATATTGACGGCGCGTGCCACTTGCAAGTCCGGGAAAGTGCCGTTTCTCATCCCAGAATTCCAGGCCAGCGAAGATTTCTCCCTGGGGAAAGGTGCCAGGACAGAAAGCCATTGTGCCTTTTTTAGGGTAATGGGGCCCCATCATTGGCACCTGAGAGCCCAAGACTGCCACCTTTCCCCTGGACGCAAAGCTCCATGGTGCGTTCCACTTGCGGGTCCAGGAAAGTGCCGATTCTCAGACCAGAATTCCAATCCGATGAAGATTCCTCCCTGGGAAAAGGTGCCAGGACAGAAAGCCATTGTGCCTTTTGTAGGGGTAATGGGGCACCATCATTGGCACCTGAGAGCCCAAGGCTGCCCCCTTTTCCCTGGGCGCAAAGCTCGACGGTGTGTACCTTGTGCGGGTTTGGGGCAGTGCCATTTTTGAACCCAGATTTCCAGACGGACGAAGATTCCTCCCTGGGAAAAGGTGCCAGGACAGAAAGCAAGTGTTATTTTTCTAGTGTTAACGGGGCCCCATCATTGGCACCTGAGAGCCCAAGGCTGCCGCCTTTTCCCTGGGCGCAAATGTCGACGGCGCGTGCCACTTGCGGGTCCGGGGAAGTGCCGTTTTTCAGCCCAGAATTCCAGACGGACGAAAATTCCTCCCAGGGAAAAGGTGCCAGGAAAGAAAGCGATTGTTATTTATCTAGTGTTAACGGGGCCCCATCGTTGGCACCTGAGAGCCCAAGGCTGCCACCTTTTGCCTGGGCGCAAAGCTAGATGGTGCCTGCCACCTGCAGGTCAGAGAAAGTGCTTTGTTCAGCCCAGGATTCCAGACGGATGACGACTCCTCCCAGGGAAAAGGCCCCCAGGACAGAAAGCGATTGCTCCATTTCTAGTGTTAATGGGGGCCCGTCATTGGCATCTGAGAGTCAGAGGTTGCCTCCTTTTCCCTGGGCGCAAAGCACGACAGTGCGTGCCACGTACTGGTCCCAGAAAGTGCCATTTTACAGCCCAGAATTCCAGACCAATGAAGACCCCTCCCAGGGAAAAGGTGCCAGGACAGAAAGCAAGTGTTCTTTTTCTTGTGTTAACGGGGCCCCATCATTGGCACCTGAGAGCCCAAGGCTGCCACCTTTTGCCTCAGCGCAAATGTCGACGGCGCGTGCCACTTGTGGGTCCAGGGAAGTGCCATTTTTCAGTCCAGAATTCCAGATGGACGAAGACACCTCCCAGGGAAAAGGTGCCAGGACAGAAAGCCATTGTTCTTTTTCTAGGGGTAATGGGGACCCATCATTGGCACCTGAGAGCCGAAGGCTGCAACCTTTTCCCTGAGCGCAAAGCTCGACGGTGCGTGCCACTTGCGGGTCCAGGAATGTGCTGTTTCTAATCCCAGAATTCAAGGCCGATGAAGATTTCTCCCAGGGAAAAGGTGCCAGGACAGAAAGCAATTGTGCCTTTTCTAGGGTTAATGGGGCCCCAAAATTGACACCTGAGAGCCCAAGGCTGCCACCTTTTGCCTGGGCGCAAAGCTCGACGTTGCGTGCCACACGCAGGTAAGGGAAAGAGCCGTTTTCAGCCCAGAATTCCAGACCAATGAAGATTCCTCCCAGGGAAAAGGTGCCAGGACAGAAAGCGATTGTTCTTTTTCTAGGGGTAATGGGACCCCATCATTGGCACCTGAGAGCCCAAGGCTGCCACCTTTTGCCTGGGCACAAAGCTCGACGGTGCGTTCCACTTGCAGGTCCGGGGAAGTGCCGTTTTTCAGCCCAGATTTCCAGACGGACGAAAATTCCTCCCAGGGAAAAGGTGCCAGGACAGAAAGCGATTGTTATTTATCTAGTGTTAACGGGGCCCCATCGTTGGCACCTGAGAGCCCAAGGCTGCCACCTTTTCCCTGGGCGCAAAGCTAGATGGTGCCTGCCACCTGCAGGTCAGAGAAAGTGCTTTGTTCAGCCCAGGATTCCAGAAGGATGGCGACTCCTCCCAGGGAAAGGGCTCCCAGGACAGAAAGCGATTGTTCCATTTCTAGTGTTAATGGGGGCCCGTCATTGGCATCTGAGAGCCAGAGGTTGCCTCCTTTTCCCTGGGCGCAAAGCACGACAGTGCGTGCCACGTGCTGGTCCCAGAAAGTGCCATTTTACAGCCCAGAATTCCAGACCAATGAAGACTCCTCCCAGGGAAAAGGTGCCAGGACAGAAAGCAATTGTGTCTTTTCTAGGGTTAATGGGGCCCTAAAATTGACACCTGAGAGTCCAAGGCTGCCACCTTTTCCCTGGGCGCAAAACACGACGGAGCGTTCCATGTGCGGGTCCAGGAAAGTGCCATTTTTCAGCCCAGAATTCCAGACCTATGAAGATTCCTCAGAGGGAAAAGTTGCCAGGAGACAAAGCCATTGTGTATTTTGTAATGCTAATTGGGCCCCATCATTGGCACCTGAGAGGCCAAGGCTGCCACCTTTTCCCTGGGTGCAAAGCTCGACGGTGCATACCCTGTGCGGGTCCGGGAAAGGGCCGTTTTTCAGCCCAGAATTCCAGACGGAAGTCGATTCCTCTCTGGGAAAAGGTGTCAGGACAGAAAGCCATTGTGCCTTTCCTAGGGGTAATGGGGCCTCATCTTTGGCACCTGAGAGCCCAAGGCTGCCACCTTTTCCCTGGGCGCAAATATTGACGGCACGTGCAACTTGGAAGTCCGGGAATGGGCCGTGTCTCATCCCAGAATTCCAGGCCAGCGAAGATTTCTCCCTGGGAAAACGTGCCAGGACAGGAATGGATTTCTCCTTTTCTAGGAGTAATGGGGACCCATCATTGGCACCTTAGAGACGAAGGCTGCAACCTTTTCCCTGAGCGCAAAGCTCGACGGTGCGTGCCACTTGCGGGTCCAGGAATGTGCTGTTTCTCATCCCAGAATTCGAGGCCGATGAAGATTTCTCCCAGGGAAGAGGTGCCAGGAGAGAAAGGAATTGTGCCTTTTCTAGGGTTAATGGGGCCCCAAAATGGACACCTGAGAGCCCAAGGCTGCCACCTTTTCCCTGGGCGCAAAGCTCGACAGTGCGTGCCACTTGCAGGTCCGGGTCATAGCCGTTTCTCATCCCAGAATTCCAGGCCAGCGAAGATTTCTCCCTGGGAAAAGGTGCCAGGACAGAAAGCGATTGTGCCTTTTCTAGAGTTAATGGGGCCCCAAAATTGGCAGCTGAGAGCCCAGGTCTGCCACCTTTTCCCTGGGTGCAAAGCTCGAAGGTGCGTGCCACATGCGGGTAAGGGAAAGAACCGTTTTCAGCCCAGAATTCCAGACCAATGAAGATTCCTCCCAGGGAAAAGGTGCCAGGACAGAAAGCGATTGTTCTTTTTCTAGGGGTAATGGGACCCCATCATTGGCACCTGAGAGCCCAAGGCTGCCACCTTTTGCCTGGGCACAAAGCTCGACGGTGCGTTCCACTTGCAGGTCCGGGGAAGTGCCGTTTTTCAGCCCAGAATTCCAGACGGACGAAAATTCCTCCCAGGGAAAAGGTGCCAGGACAGAAAGCGATTGTTATTTATCTAGTGTTAACGGGGCCCCATCGTTGGCACCTGAGAGCCCAAGGCTGCCACCTTTTCCCTGGGCGCAAAGCTAGATGGTGCCTGCCACGTGCAGGTCAGAGAAAGTGCTTTGTTCAGCCCAGGATTCCAGACGGATGACGACTCCTCCCAGGGAAAAGGCTCCCAGGACAGAAAGCGATTGCTCCATTTCTAGTGTTAATGGGGGCCCGTCATTGGCATCTGAGAGCCAGAGGTTGCCTCCTTTTCCCTGGGCGCAAAGCACGACAGTGCGTGCCACGTGCTGGTCCCAGAAAGTGCCATTTTACAACCCAGAATTCCAGACCAATGAAGACTCCTCCCAGGGAAAAGGTGCCAGGACAGAAAGCCATTGTGCTTTTTGTAAAGGTAATGGGGCCCCATCATTGGCACCTGAGAGCCCAAGACTGCCACCTTTTCCCTGGACGCAAAGCTCGATGGTGCGTTCCACTTGCGGGTCCAGGAAAGTGCCGATTCTCAGACCCAAATTCCAAACCAATGAAGATTCCTCCCTGGGAAAAGGTGCCAGGACAGAAAGCCATTGTGCCTTTTCTAGGGGTAATGGGGCACCATCATTGGCACCCGAGAGCCCAAGGCTGCCCCCTTTTCCCTGGGCGCAAAGCTCGACGGTGTGTACCTTGTGCGGGTTTGGGGCAGTGCCATTTTTGAACCCAGATTTCCAGACGGACGAAGATTCCTCCCTGGGAAAAGGTGCCAGGAGAGAAAGCAAGTGTTATTTTTCTAGTGTTAACGGGGGCCCATCATTGGCACCTGAGAGCCCAAGGCTGCCACCTTTTCCCTGGGCGCTAATGTCGACGGCGCGTGCCACTTCCGGGTCCGGAGAAGTGCAATTTTTCAGACCAGAATTCCAGACGGACGAAGACACCTCCCAGGGAAAAGGTGCCAGGTCAGAAATCGAATTGTCTTTTTCTAGGGTCAATGGTGCCCCATCGTTGGCACCTGAAAGTTCAAGGCTGCCACCTTTTCCGAGGGCGCAAACATCAACGGCGCGTACCACTTTCTTGTCCGGGAAAGTGCCGTTTTTCAGCCCTGAATTCCAGACGGATGAAGACTCCTCCCAGGGAAGAGGCTCGCAGGACAGAAAGCGATTGTTCCATTTCTAGGGTTAATCGGTCTCCATCATTGGCACCTGAGAGCCCAAGGTTGCCTCCTATAGCCTGGGCGCAAAGCTCGACCATGCGTGCTACGTGAGGGTCCGGGAAATTGCCGTTTCTCATTCCAGAATTCCAGACCGATGAAGATTCCTCCCTGGGAAAAGGTGCCAGGACAGAAAGCGATTGTTCCTTTTCTAGGGTTAATGGGACTCCATCATTGGCACCTGAGAGCCGTAGGCTGCAACCTTTTCCCTGAGCGCAAAGCTCGACGGTGCGTGCCACTTGCGGGTCCAGGAATGTGCTGTTTCTCATCCCAGAATTCGAGGCCGATGAAGATTTCTCCAAAGGAAAACATGCCAGGACAGAAAGCAATATTGCCTTTTCTAGGGTTAATGGGGCCCCAAAATTGACACCTGAGAGCCCAAGGCTGCCACCTTTTCCCTGGGCGCAAAGCTCGACGGTGCATACCCTGTGCGGGTCCGGGAAAGTGCTTTTTTTCAGCCCAGAAATCCAGACGTATGAAGATTCCTCAGAGGGAAAAGTTGCCAGGAGACAAAGCCATTGTGTATTTTGTGATGCTAATTGGGCCCCATCATTGGCACCTGAGAGCCCAAGGCTGCCACCTTTTCCCTGGGTGCAAAGCTCGACGGTGCATACCCTGTGCGGGTCCGGGAAAGGGCCGTTTTTCAGCCCAGAATTCCAGACGGAAGTCGATTCCTCTCTGGGAAAAGGCGTCAGGACAGAAAGCCATTGTCGCTTTTCTAGGGGTAATGAGGCCTCATCTTTGGCACCTGAGAGCCCAAGGCTGCCACCTTTTCCCTGGGCGCAAATATTGACGGCACGTGCCACTTGGAAGTCCGGGAATGTGCTGTTTCTCATCCCAGAATTCAAGGCCAGCGAAGATTTCTCCCTGGGAAAAGGTGCCAGGACAGGAATGGATTTCTCCTTTTCTAGGAGTAATGAGGACCCATCATTGGCACCTTAGAGACGAAGGCTGCAACCTTTTCCCTGAGCGCAAAGCTCGACGGTGCGTGCCACTTGCGGGAAAGGGAAAGAGCCGTTTTCAGCCCAGAATTCCAGACCAATGAAGATTCCTCACAGGGAAAAAGGTGCCAGGACAGAAAGCCATTGTTCTTTTTCTAGGGGTAATGGGACCCCATCATTGGCACCTGAGAGCCCAAGGCTGCCACCTTTTGCCTGGGCACAAAGCTCGACGGTGCGTTCCACTTGCAGGTCCGGGGAAGTGCCGTTTTTCAGCCCAGAATTCCAGACGGACGAAAATTCCTCCCAGGAAAAAGGTGCCAGGACAGAAAGCGATTGTTATTTATCTAGTGTTAACGGGGCCCCATCGTTGGCACCTGAGAGCCCAAGGCTGCCACCTTTTCCCTGGGCGCAAAGCTAGATGGTGCCTGCCACGTGCAGGTCAGAGAAAGTGCTTTGTTCAGCTCAGGATTCCAGACGGATGACGACTCCTCCCAGGGAAAAGGCTCCCAGGACAGAAAGCGATTGTTCCATTTCTATTGTTAATGGGGGCCCGTCATTGGCATCTGAGAGCCAGAGGTTGCCTCCTTTTCCCTAGGCGCAAAGCACGACAGTGCGTGCCACGTGCTGGTCCCAGAAAGTGCCATTTTACAGCCCAGAATTTCAGACCAATGAAGACTCCTCCCAGGGAAAAGGTGCCAGGACAGAAAGCCATTGTGTTTTTTGTAAAGGTAATGGGGCCCCATCATTGGCACCTGAGAGCCCAAGACTGCCACCTTTTCCCTGGACGCAAAGCTCCATGGTGCGTTCCACTTGCAGGTCCAGGAAAGTGCCGATTCTCAGACCAGAATTCCAAACCGATGAAGATTCCTCCCTGGGAAAAGGTGCCAGGACAGAAAGCCATTGTGCCTTTTCTAGGGGTAATGGGGCACCATCATTGGCACCTGAGAGCCCAAGGCTGCCCCCTTTTCCCTGGGCGCAAAGCTCGACGGTGTGTACCTTGTGCGGGTTTGGGGCAGTGCCATTTTTGAACCCAGAATTCCAGACGGACGAAGATTCCTCCCTGGGAAAAGGTGCCAGGACAGAAAGCAAGTGTTATTTTTCTAGTGTTAACGGGGCACCATCATTGGCACCTGAGAGCCCAAGGCTGCCACCTTTTGCCTGGGCGCAAATGTCGACGGCGCGTACCACTTCCGGGTCCGGGGAAGTGCCATTTTTCAGCCCAGAATTCCAGACGGACGAAGACCCCTCCCAGGGAAAAGGTGCCAGGTCAGAAATCGAATTCTCCTTTTCTAGGGTCAATGGTGCCCCATCGTTGGCACCTGAGAGTTCAAGGCTGCCACCTTTTCCGTGGGCGCAAACATCAACGGCGCGTACCACTTTCTTGTCTGGGAAAGTGCCGTTTTTCAGCCCTGAATTCCAGACGGATGAAGACTCCTCACAGGGAAGAGGCTCCCAGGACAGAAAGCGATTGTTCCATTTCTAGGGTTAATCGGGCTCCATCATTGGCACCTGAGAGCCCAAGGTTGCCTCCTATAGCCTGGGCGCAAAGCTCTACCATGCGTGCTACGTGAGGGTCCCGGAAATTGCCGTTTCTCATTCCAGAATTCCAGACCGATGAAGATTCCTCCCTGGGAAAAGGTGCCAGGACAGGAATGGATTTCTCCTTTTCTAGGAGTAATGGGGACCCATCATTGGCACCTGAGAGCCGAAGGCTGCAACCTTTTCCCTGAGCGCAAAGCTCGACGGTGCGTGCCACTTGCGGGTCCAGGAATGTGCTGCTTCTCGTCCCAGAATTCGAGGCCGATGAAGATTTCTCCCAGGGAAAAGGTGCCAGGACAGAAAGCAATTGTGCCTTTTCTAGGGTTAATGGGGCCCCAAAATTGACACCTGAGAGCCCAAGGCTGCCACCTTTTCCCTGGGCGCAAAACTCGACACTGCGTGCCACGTGCTGGTCCCAGAATGTGCCATTTTTCAGCCCAGAATTCCAGACCTATGAAGATTCCTCAGAGGGAAAAGGTACCAGGAGACAAAGCCATTGTGTATTTTGTAATGCTAATTGGGCCCCATCATTGGCACCTGAGAGCCCAAGGCTGCCACCTTTTCCCTGGGTGCAAAGCTCGACGGTGCATACCCTGTGTGGGTCTGGGAAAGGGCCGATTTTCGGCCCAGAATTCCAGACGGAAGTCGATTCCTCTCTGGGAAAAGGTGTCAGGACAGAAAGCCATTGTGCCTTTTCTAGGGGTAATGGGAGTCCATCATTGACACCTGAGAGCCGAAGGCTGCAACCTTTTCCCTGAGCGCAAAGCTCGACGGTGCGTGCCACTTGCGGGTCCAGGAATGTGCTGGTTCTCGTCCCAGAATTCGAGGCCGACGAAGATTTCTCCCAGGGAAAAGGTGCCAGGACAGAAAGCAATTGTGCCTTTTCTAGGGTTAATGGGGCCCCAAAATTGACACCTGAGAGCCCAAGGCTCCCACCTTTTCCCTGGGCGCAAAACTCGACACTGCGTGCCACGTGCTGGTCCCAGAATGTGCCATTTTTCAGCCCAGAATTCCAGACCAATGAAGATTCCTCAGAGGGAAAAGGTACCAGGAGACAAAGCCATTGTGTATTTTGTAATGCTAATTGGGCCCCATCATTGGCACCTGAGAGCCCAAGGCTGCCACCTTTTCCCTGGGTGCAAAGCTCGACGGTGCATACCCTGTGCGGGTCCGGGAAAGGGCCGTTTTTCAGCCCAGAATTCCAGACGGAAGTCGATTCCTCTCTGGGAAAAGGTGTCAGGACAGAAAGCCATTGTGCCTTTTCTAGGGGTAATGGGGCCCCATCTTTGGCACCTGAGAGCCCAAGGCTGCCACCAATTCCCTGGGTGCAAATGTCAACGGCGCGTGCCACTTGCAAGTCCGGGAATGTGCCGTTTCTCATCCCAGAATTCCAGGCCAGCGAAGATTTCTCCCTGGGAAAAGGTGCCAGGACAGAAAGTGATTGTGCCTTTTTTAGGGTTAATGGGGCCCCAAAATTGACAGCTGAGAGCCCAGGGCTGCCACCTTTTCCCTGGGCGCAAAGCTCGACGGTGCGTGCCACATGCGGGTAAGGGAAAGAGCCGTTTTCAGCCCAGAATTCCAGACCAATGAAGATTCCTCCAAGGAAAAAGGTGCCAGGACAGGAAGCGATTGTGACTTTTATAGGGGTAATGGGACCCCATCATTGGCACCTGAGAGGCCAAGGCTGCCACCTTTTACCTGGGCACAAAGCTCGACGGTGCGTTCCACTTGCAGGTCCGGGGAAGTGCCGTTTTTCAGCCCAGAATTCCAGACGGACGAAAATTCCTCCCAGGGAAAAGGTGCCAGGACAGAAAGCGATTGTTATTTATCTAGTGTTAACGGGGCCCCATCATTGGCACCTGAGAGCCCAAGGCTGCCACCTTTTCCCTGGGCGCAAAGCTAGATGATGCCTGCCACGTGCAGGTCAGAGAAAGTGCTTTGTTCAGCCCAGGATTCCAGACGGATGACGACTCCTCCCAGGGAAAGGGCTCCCAGGACAGAAAGCGATTGTTCCATTTCTATTGTTAATGGGGGCCCGTCATTGGCATCTGAGAGCCAGAGGTTGCCTCCTTTTCCCTGGGTGCAAAGCACGACAGTGCGTGCCACGTACTGGTCCTAGAAAGTGCCATTTTACAGCCCAGAATTCCAGACCAATGAAGACTCCTCCCAGGGAAAAGGTGCCAGGACAGAAAGCCATTGTGCTTTTTGTAAAGGTAATGGGGCCCCATCATTGGCACCTGAGAGCCCAAGACTGCCACCTTTTCCCTGGACGCAAAGCTCCATGGTGCGTTCCACTTGCGGGTCCAGGAAAGTGCCGATTCTCAGACCCAAATTCCAAACCGATGAAGATTCCTCCCTGGGAAAAGGTGCCAGGACAGAAAGCCATTGTGCCTTTTCTAGGGGTAATGGGGCACCATCATTGGCACCCGAGAGCCCAAGGCTGCCCCATTTTTCCCTGGGCGCAAAGCTCGACGGTGTGTACCTTGTGCGGGTTTGGGGCAGTGCCATTTTTGAACCCAGATTTCCAGACGGACGAAGATTCCTCCCTGGGAAAAGGTGCCAGGACAGAAAGCCAGTGTTATTTTTCTAGTGTTAACGGGGCACCATCATTGGCACCTGAGAGCCCAAGGCTGCCACCTTTTCCCTGGACGCAAATGTCGACGGCGCGTGCCACTTGCGGGTCCAGGGAAGTGCCATTTTTCAGCCCAGAATTCCAGACGGACGAAGACACCTCCCAGGGAAAAGGTGCCAGGTCAGAAATCGAATTCTCCTTTTCTAGGGTCAATGGTGCCCCATCATTGGCACCTGAGAGTTCAAGGCTGCCACCTTTTCCGTGGGCGCAAACATCAACGGCGCGTACCACTTTCTTGTCTGGGAAAGTGCCCTTTTTCAGCTCTGAATTCCAGACGGATGAAGACTCCTCACAGGGAAGAGGCTCCCAGGACAGAAAGCGATTGTTCCATTTCTAGGGTTAATCGGGCCCCATCATTGGCACCTGAGAGCCCAAGGTTGCCTCCTATAGCCTGGGCGCAAAGCTCGACCATGCGTGCTACGTGAGGGTCCCGGAAATTGCCGTTTCTCATTCCAGAATTCCAGACCGATGAAGATTCCTCCCTGGGAAAAGGTGCCAGGACAGGAATGGATTTCTCCTTTTCTAGGAGTAATGGGGACCCATCATTGGCACCTGAGAGCCGAAGGCTGCAACCTTTTCCCTGAGCGCAAAGCTCGACGGTGCGTGCCACTTGCGGGTCCAGGAATGTGCTGTTTCTCATCCCAGAATTCGAGGCCGATGAAGATTTCTCCCTGGGAAAAGGTGCCAGGACAGAAAGCAATTGTGCCTTTTCTAGGGTTAATGGGGCCCCAAAATTGACACCTGAGAGCCCAAGGCTGCCACCTTTTCCCTGGGCGCAAAGCTCGACGGAGCGTTCCACGTGCGGGTCCTGGAAAGTCCAATTTTTCAGCCCAGAATTCCAGACCTATGAAGATTCCTCAGAGGGAAAAGGTACCAGGAGACAAAGCCATTGTGTATTTTGTAATGCTAATTGGGCCCCATCATTGGCACCTGAGAGCCCAAGGCTGCCACCTTTTCCCTGGGTGCAAAGCTCGACGGTGCATACCCTGTGCGGTTCCGGGAAAGGGCCGTTTTTCAGCCCAGAATTCCAGACAGAAGTCGATTCCTCTCTGGGAAAAGGTGTCAGAACAGAAAGCCATTGCGCCTTTTCTAAGGGTAATGGGGCCTCATCTTTGGCACCTGAGAGCCCAAGGCTGCCACCTTTTCCCTGGGCGCAAATGTCGACGGCGCGTTCCACTTGCAAGTCCGGGAATGTGCCGTCTCTTATCCCAGAATTCCAGGCCAGCGAAGATTTCTCCCTGGGAAAAGGTGCCAGGACAGAAAGTGATTGTGCCTTTTCTAGGGTTAATGGGGCCCCAAAATTGGCAGCTGAGAGCCCAAGACTGCCACCTTTTCCCTGGGCGCAAAGCTCGACGGTGCGTGCCACACGCAGGTAAGGGAAAGACCCGTTTTCAGCCCAGAATTCCAGACCAATGAAGATTCCTCCCAGGGAAAAGGTGCCAGGACAGGAAGCGATTGTTCTTTTTCCAGGGGTAATGGGGCCCCATCATTGGCACCTGAGAGCCCAAGGCTGCCACCTTTTGCCTGGGCACAAAGCTCGACGGTGCGTTTCGCTTGCAGGTCCGAGGAGGTGCCGTTTTTCAGCCCAGAATTCCAGACGGACGAAAATTCCTCCCAGGGAAAAGGTGCCAGGACAGAAAGCAAGTGTTATTTTTCTAGTGTTAACGGGGCCCCATCGCTGGCACCTGAGAGCCCAAGGCTGCCACCTTTTCCCTGGGCGCAAAGCTAGATGGTGCCTGCCACGTGCAGGTCAGAGAAAGTGCTTTGTTCAGCCCAGGATTCCAGACGGATGACGATTCCTCCCAGGGAAAAGGCTCCCAGGACAGAAAGCGATTGATCCATTTCTATTGTTAATGGGAGCCCGTCATTGGCACCTGAGAGCCAGAGGTTGCCTCCTTTTCCCTGGGCGCAAAGCACGACAGTGCGTGCCACATGCTGGTCCCAGAAAGTGCCATTTTACATCCCAGAATTCCAGACCAATGAAGACTCCTCCCAGGGAAAAGGTGCCAGGACAGAAAGCCATTGTGCTTTTTGTAAAGGTAATGGGGCCCCATCATTGGCACCTGAGAGCCCAAGACTGCCACCTTTTCCCTGGACGCAAAGCTCCATGGTGCGTTCCACTTGCGGGTCCAGGAAATTGCCGATTCTCAGACCAGAATTCCAAACCGATGAAGATTCCTCCCTGGGAAAAGGTGCCAGGACAGAAAGTAATTCTGCCTTTTCTAGGGGTAATGGGGCACCATCATTGGCACCCGAGAGCCCAAGGCTGCCCCCTTTTCCCTGGGCGCAAAGCTCGACGGTGTGTACCTTGTGCGGGTTTGGGGCAGTGCCATTTTTGAACCCAGATTTCCAGACGGACGAAGATTCCTCCCTGGGAAAAGGTGCTAGGACAGAAAGCAAGTGTTAGTTTTCTTGTGTTAACGGGGCCCCATCATTGGCACCTGAGAGCCCAAGGCTGCCACCTTTTGCCTGGGCGCAAATGTCGACGGCGTGTGCCACTTGCGGGTCCAGGAAAGTGCCATTTTTCAGCCCAGAATTCCAGACGGACGAAGACACCTCCCTGGGAAAAGGTGCCAGGTCAGAAATCGAATTGTCCTTTTCTAGGGTCAATGGTGTCCCATCATTGGCACCTGAGAGTTCAAGGCTGCCACCTTTTCCGTGGACGCAAACATCAACGTCTCGTACCACTTTCTTGTCTGGGAAAGTGCCGTTTTTCAGCCCTGAATTCCAGACGGATGAAGACTCCTCACAGGGAAGAGGCTCCCAGGACAGAAAGCGATTGTTCCATTTCTAGGGTTAATCGGGCTCCATCATTGGCACCTGAGAGCCCAAGGTTCCCTCCTATACCCTGGGCGCAAAGCTCGACCATGCGTGCTACGTGCGGGTCCGGGAAATTGCCGTTTCTCATTCCAGAATTCCAGACCGATGAAGATTCCTCCCTGGGAAAAGGTGCCAGGACAGGAATGGATTTCTCCTTTTCTAGGAGTAATGGGGACCCATCATTGGCACCTGAGAGACGAAGGCTGCAACCTTTTCCCTGAGCACAAAGCTCGACGGTGCGTGCCACTTCCGGGTCCAGGAATGTGCTGTTTCTCATCACAGAATTCGAGGCCGATGAAGATTTCTCCCAGGGAAAAGGTGCCAGGACAGAAAGCAATTGTGCCTTTTCTAGGGTTAATGGGGCCCCAAAATTGACACCTGAGAGCCCAAGGCTGCCACCTTTTCCCTGGGCGCAAAGCTCGACGGAGCGTTCCCTGTGCTGGTCCCAGAATGTGCCATTTTTCAGCCCAGAATTCCAGACCTATGAAGATTCCTCAGAGGGAAAAGGTACCAGGAGACAAAGCCATTGTGTATTTTGTAATGCTAATTGGGCCCCATCATTGGCACCTGAGAGCCCAAGGCTGCCACCTTTTCCCTGGGTGCAAAGCTCGACGGTGCATACCCTGTGTGGGTCTGGGAAAGGGCCGATTTTCGGCCCAGAATTCCAGACGGAAGTCGATTCCTCTCTGGGAAAAGGTGTCAGGACAGAAAGCCATTGTGCCTTTTCTAGGGGTAATGGGGCCCCATCTTTGGCACCTGAGAGCCCAAGGCTGCCACCTTTTCCCTGGGCGCAAATGTCGACGGCGCGTTCCACTTGCAAGTCCGGGAATGCGCCGTTTCTCATCCCAGAACTCCAGGCCAGCGAAGATTTCTCCCTGGGAAAAGGTGCCAGGACAGAAAGCAATTGTGCCTTTTTTAGGGTTAATGGGGCCCCAAAATTGGCAGCTGAGAGCCCAGGGCTGCCACCTTTTCCCTGGGCGCAAAGCTCGACGGTGCGTGCCACACGCGGGTAAGGGAAAGAGCCGTTTTCAGCCCAGAATTCCAGACCAATGAAGATTCCTCCCAGGAAAAAGGTGCCAGGACAGGAATCGATTGTGACTTTTCTAGGGGTAATGGGACCCCATCATTGGCACCTGAGAGCCCAAGGCTGCCACCTTTTACCTGGGCACAAAGCTTGACGGTGCCTTCCACTTGCAGGTCCGGGGAAGAGCCGTTTTTCAGCCCAGAATTCCAGAGGGATGAAAATTCCTCCCAGGGAAAAAGTGCCAGGATAGAAAGCGATTGTTATTTATCTAGTGTTAACGGGGCCCCATCGTTGGCACCTGAGAGCCCAAGGCTGCCACCTTTTCCCTGGGCGCAAAGCTAGATGGTGCCTGCCACGTGCAGGTCAGAGAAAGTGCTTTGTTCAGCCCAGGATTCCAGACGGATGACGACTCCTCCCAGGGAAAGGGCTCCCAGGACAGAAAGCGATTGTTCCATTTCTAGTGTTAATGGGGGCCCGTCATTGGCATCTGAGAGCCAGAGGTTGCCTCCTTTTCCCTGGGCGCAAAGCACGACAGTGCGTGCCACGTACTGGTCCAGGAAAGTGCCATTTTACAGCCCAGAATTCCAGACCAATGAAGACTCCTCCCAGGGAAAAGGTGCCAGGACAGAAAGCCATTGTGCTTTTTGTAAAGGTAATGGGGCCCCATCATTGGCACCTGAGAGCCCAAGACTGCCACCTTTTCCCTGGACGCAAAGCTCCATGGTGCGTTCCACTTGCGGGTCCAGGAAATTGCCGATTCTCAGACCCAAATTCCAAACCGATGAAGATTCCTCCCTGGGAAAAGGTGTCAGGACAGAAAGCCATTGTGCCTTTTCTAGGAGTAATGGGGCACCATCATTGGCACCCGAGAGCCCAAGGCTACCCCCTTTTCCCTGGGCGCAAAGCTCGACGGTGTGTACCTTGTGCGGGTTTGGGGCAGTGCCATTTTTGAACCCAGATTTCCAGACGGACGAAGATTCCTCCCTGGGAAAAGGTGCCAGGACAGAAAGCAAGTGTTATTTTTCTAGTGTTAACGGGGCCCCATCATTGGCACCTGAGAGCCCAAGGCGGCCACCTTTTCCCTGGGCCCAAAGCTAGATGGTGCCTGCCACGTGCAGGTCAGAGAAAGTGCTTTGTTCAGCCCAGAATTCCAGACGGATGACGACTCCTCCCAGGGAAAAGGCTCCCAGGACAGAAATCGAATTGTCCTTTTCTAGGGTCAATGGTGCCCCATCATTGGCACCTCAGAGTTCAAGGCTGCCACCTTTTCCGTGGGTGCAAACATCAACGGCGCGTACCACTTTCTTGTCTGGGAAAGTGCCGTTTTTCAGCCCTGAATTCCAGACAGATGAAGACTCCTCACAGGGAAGAGGCTCCCAGGACAGAAAGCGATTGTTCCATTTCTAGGGTTAATCGGTCTCCATCATTGGCACCTGAGAGCCCAAGGTTGCCTCCTATAGCCTGGGCGCAAAGCTCGACCATGCGTGCTACGTGAAGGTCCCGGAAATTGCCGTTTCTCATTCCAGAATTCCAGACCGATGAAGATTCCTCCCTGGGAAAAGGTGCCAGGACAGGAATGGATTTCTCCTTTTCTAGGAGTAATGGGGACCCATCATTGGCACCTGAGAGCCGAAAGCTGCAACCTTTTCCCTGAGCGCAAAGCTCGACGGTGTGTGCCACTTGCGAGTCCAGGAATGTGCTGTTTCTCATCCCAGAATTCGAGGCCGATGAAGATTTCTCCCTGGGAAAAGGTGCCAGGACAGAAAGCAATTGTGCCTTTTCTAGGGTTAATGGGGCCCCAAAATTGACACCTGAGAGCCCAAGGCTGCCACCTTTTCCCTGGGCGCAAAGCTCGACGGAGCGTTCCACGTGCAGGTCCGGGAAAGTGCCATTTTTCAGCCCAGAATTCCAGACCTATGAAGATTCCTCAGAGGGAAAAGGTACCAGGAGACAAAGCCATAGTGTATTTTCTAATGCTAATTGGGCCCCATCATTGGCACCTGAGAGCCCAAGGCTGCCACTTTTTCCCTGGGTGCAAAGCTCGACGGTGCATACCCTGCGTGGGTCCGGGAAAGGGCCGTTTTTCAGCCCACAATTCCAGACGGAAGTCGATTCCTCTCTGGGAAAAGGTGTCAGGACAGACAGCCATTCTGCCTTTTCTAGGGGTAATGGGGCCCCATCTTTGGCACCTGAGTGCCCAAGGCTGCCACCTTTTCCCTGGGCGCAAATGTCGACGGCACGTGCCACTTGCAAGTCCGGGAATGTGCTGTTTCTCATCCCAGAATTCCAGGCCAGCGAAGATTTCTCCCTGGGAAAACGTGCCAGGACAGGAATGGATTTCTCCTTTTCTAGGAGTAATGAGGACCCATCATTGGCACCTTAGAGACGAAGGCTGCAACCTTTTCCCTGAGCGCAAAGCTCGACGGTGCGTGCCACTTGCGGGTAAGGGAAAGAGCCGTTTTCAGCCCAGAATTCCAGACCAATGAAGATTCCTCCCAGGAAAAAGGTGCCAGGACAGGAAGCCATTGTGACTTTTCTAGGGGTAATGGGACCCCATCAGTGGCACCTGAGAGCCCAAGGCTGCCACCTTTTGCCTGGGCACAAAGCTCGACGGTGCGTTCCACTTGCAGGTCCGGGGAAGTGCCGTTTTTCAGCCCAGAATTCCAGACGGACGAAAATTCCTCCCAGGGAAAAGGTGCCAGGACAGAAAGCGATTGTTATTTATCTAGTGTTAACGGGGCCCCATCGTTGGCACCTGAGAGCCCAAGGCTGCCACCTTTTCCCTGGGCGCAAAGCTAGATGGTGCCTGCCACGTGCAGGTCAGAGAAAGTGCTTTGTTCAGCTCAGGATTCCAGACGGATGACGACTCCTCCCAGGGAAAAGGCTCCCAGGACAGAAAGCGATTGCTCCATTTCTAGTGTTAATGGGGGCCCGTCATTGGCATCTGAGAGCCAGAGGTTGCCTCCTTTTCCCTGGGCGCAAAGCACGACAGTGTGTGTGTGCCACGTGCTGGTCCCAGAAAGTGCCATTTTACAGCCCAGAATTTCAGACCAATGAAGACTCCTCCCAGGGAAAAGGTGCCAGGACAGAAAGCCATTGTGTTTTTTGTAAAGGTAATGGGGCCCCATCATTGGCACCTGAGAGCCCAAGACTGCCACCTTTTCCCTGGACGCAAAGCTCCATGGTGCGTTCCACTTGCGGGTCCAGGAAAGTGCCGATTCTCAGACCCAAATTCCAAACCGATGAAGATTCCTCCCTGGGAAAAGGTGCCAGGACAGAAAGCCATTGTGCCTTTTCTAGGGGTAATGGGGCACCATCATTGGCACCCGAGAGCCCAAGGCTGCCCCATTTTTCCCTGGGCGCAAAGCTCGATGGTGTGTACCTTGTGCGGGTTTGGGGCAGTGCCATTTTTGAACCCAGATTTCCAGACGGACGAAGATTCCTCCCTGGGAAAAGGTGCCAGGAGAGAAAGCAAGTGTTATTTTTCTAGTGTTAACGGGGCCCCATCATTGGCACCTGAGAGCCCAAGGCTGCCACCTTTTGCCTGGGCACAAATGTCGACGGCGCGTGCCACTTGCCGGTCCGGGGAAGAGCCATTTTTCAGCCCAGAATTCCAGACGGACGAAGACACCTCCCAGGGAAAAGGTGCCAGGTCAGAAATCGAATTGTCCTTTTCTAGGGTCAATGGTGCCCCATCATTGCCACCTCAGAGTTCAAGGCTGCCACCTATTCCGTGGGCGCAAACATCAATGGCGCGTACCACTTTCTTGTCTGGGAAAGTGCCGTTTTTCAGCCCTGAATTCCAGACGGATGAAGACTCCTCACAGGGAAGAGGCTCCCAGGACAGAAAGCGATTGTTCCATTTCTAGGGTTAATCGGGCTCCATCATTGGCACCTGAGAGCCCAAGGTTGCCTCCTATAGCCTGGGCGCAAAGCTCGACCATGCGTGCTACGTGAGGGTCCGGGAAATTGCCGTTTCTCATTCCAGAATTCCAGACCGATGAAGATTCCTCCCTGGGAAAAGGTGCCAGGACAGGAATGGATTTCTCCTTTTCTAGGAGTAATGGGGACCCATCATTGGCACCTGAGAGCCGAAGGCTGCAACCTTTTCCCTGAGCGCAAAGCTCGACGGTGCGTGCCACTTGCGGGTCCAGGAATGTGCTGCTTCTCGTCCCAGAATTCGAGGCCGATGAAGATTTCTCCCAGGGAAAAGGTGCCATGACAGAAAGCAATTGTGCCTTTTCTAGGGTTAATGGGGCCCCAAAATTGACACCTGAGAGCCCAAGGCTGCCACCTTTTCCCTGGGCGCAAAACTCGACACTGCGTGCCATGTGCTGGTCCCAGAATGTGCCATTTTTCAGCCCAGAATTCCAGACCTATGAAGATTCCTCAGAGGGAAAAGGTACCAGGAGACAAAGCCATTGTGTATTTTGTAATGCTAATTGGGCCCCATCATTGGCACCTGAGAGCCCAAGGCTGCCACCTTTTCCCTGGGTGCAAAGCTCGACGGTGCATACCCTGTGCGGGTCCGGGGAAGGGCCGTTTTTCAGCCCAGAATTCCAGACAGAAGTCGATTCCTCTCTGGGAAAAGGTGTCAGGACAGAAAGCTATTGTGCCTTTTCTAGGGGTAATGGGGCCCCAAAATGGGCACCTGAGAGCCCAAGGCTGCCACCATTTCCCTGGGCGCAAATGTCAACGGCGCGTGCCACTTGCAAGTCCGGGAATGTGCCGTTTCTCATCCTAGAATTCCAGGCCAGCGAAGATTTCTCCCTGGGAAAAGGTGCCAGGACAGAAAGCGATTGTGCCTTTTTTAGGGTTAATGGGGCCCCAAAATTGGCAGCTGAGAGCCCAGGGCTGCCACCTTTTCCCTGGGCGCAAAGCTCGACGATGCGTGCCACACGCGGGTAAGGGAAAGAGCCGTTTTCAGCCCAGAATTCCAGACCAATGAAGATTCCTCCCAGGAAAAAGGTGCCAGGACAGGAAGCGATTGTGACTTTTCTAGGGGTAATGGGACCCCATCATTGGCACCTGAGAGGCCAAGGCTGCCACCTTTTACCTGGGCACAAAGCTCGACGGTGCGTTCCACTTGCAGGTCCGGGGAAGTGCCGTTTTTCAGCCCAGAATTCCAGACGGACGAAAATTCCTCCCAGGAAAAAGGTGCCAGGACAGAAAGCGATTGTTATTTATCTAGTGTTAACGGGACCCCATCGTTGGCACCTGAGAGCCCAAGGCTGCCACCTTTTCCCTGGGCGCAAAGCTAGATGGTGCCTGCCACGTGCAGGTCAGAGAAAGTGCTTTGTTCAGCCCAGGATTCCAGACGGCTGACGACTCCTCCCAGGGAAAAGGCTCCCAGGACAGAAAGCGATTGTTCCATTTCTATTGTTAATGGGGGCCCGTCATTGGCATCTGAGAGCCAGAGGTTGCCTCCTTTTCCCTGGGCGCAAAGCACGACAGTGCGTGCCACGTGCTGGTCCTAGAAAGTGCCATTTTACAGCCCAGAATTCCAGACCAATGAAGAATCCTCCCAGGGAAAAGGTGCCAGGACAGAAAGCCATTGTGCTTTTTGTAAAGGTAATGGGGCCCCATCATTGGCACCTGAGAGCCCAAGACTGCCACCTTTTCCCTGGACGCAAAGCTCCATGGTGCGTTCCACTTGCGGGTCCAGGAAATTGCCGATTCTCAGACCCAAATTCCAAACCGATGAAGATTCCTCCCTGGGAAAAGGTGCCAGGACAGAAAGCCATTGTGCCTTTTCTAGGGGTAATGGGGCACCATCATTGGCACCCGAGAGCCCAAGGCTGCCCCATTTTTCCCTGGGCGCAAAGCTCGACGGTGTGTACCTTGTGCGGGTTTGGGGCAGTGCCATTTTTGAACCCAGATTTCCAGACGGACGAAGATTCCTCCCTGGGAAAAGGTGCCAGGACAGAAAGCAAGTGTTATTTTTCTAGTGTTAACGGGGCCCCATCATTGGCACCTGAGAGCCCAAGGCTGCCACCTTTTGCCTGGGCGCAAATGTCGACGGCGCGTGCCACTTCCGGGTCCGGGGAAGTGCCATTTTTCAGCCCAGAATTCCAGACAGACGAAGACACCTCCCAGGGAAAAGGTGCCAGGTCAGAAATCGAATTGTCCTTTTCTAGGGTCAATGGTGCCCCATCGTTGACACCTCAGAGTTCAAGGCTGCCACCTTTTCCGTGGGCGCAAACATCAATGGCGCGTACCACTTTCTTGTCTGGGAAAGTGCCGTTTTTCAGCCCTGAATTCCAGACGGATGAAGACTCCTCTCAGGGAAGAGGCTCCCAGGACAGAAAGCGATTGTTCCATTTCTAGGGTTAATCGGGCTCCATCATTGGCACCTGAGAGCCCAAGGTTGCCTCCTATAGCCTGGGCGCAAAGCTCGACCATGCGTGCTACGTGAGGGTCCCGGAAATTGCCGTTTCTCATTCCAGAATTCCAGACCGATGAAGATTCCTCCCTGGGAAAAGGTGCCAGGACAGGAATGGATTTCTCCTTTTCTAGGAGTAATGGGGACCCATCATTGGCACCTGAGAGCCGAAGGCTGCAACGTTTTCCCTGAGCGCAAAGCTCGACGGTGCGTGCCACTTGCGGGTCCAGGAATGTGCTGCTTCTCGTCCCAGAATTCGAGGCCGATGAAGATTTCTCCCAGGGAAAAGGTGCCATGACAGAAAGCAATTGTGCCTTTTCTAGGGTTAATGGGGCCCCAAAATTGACACCTGAGAGCCCAAGGCTGCCACCTTTTCCCTGGGCGCAAAACTCGACACTGCGTGCCATGTGCTGGTCCCAGAATGTGCCATTTTTCAGCCCAGAATTCCAGACCTATGAAGATTCCTCAGAGGGAAAAGGTACCAGGAGACAAAGCCATTGTGTATTTTGTAATGCTAATTGGGCCCCATCATTGGCACCTGAGAGCCCAAGGCTGCCACCTTTTCCCTGGGTGCAAAGCTCGACGGTGCATACCCTGTGCGGGTCCGGGGAAGGGCCGTTTTTCAGCCCAGAATTCCAGACAGAAGTCGATTCCTCTCTGGGAAAAGGTGTCAGGACAGAAAGCTATTGTGCCTTTTCTAGGGGTAATGGGGCCCCAAAATGGGCACCTGAGAGCCCAAGGCTGCCACCATTTCCCTGGGCGCAAATGTCAACGGCGCGTGCCACTTGCAAGTCCGGGAATGTGCCGTTTCTCATCCTAGAATTCCAGGCCAGCGAAGATTTCTCCCTGGGAAAAGGTGCCAGGACAGAAAGCGATTGTGCCTTTTTTAGGGTTAATGGGGCCCCAAAATTGGCAGCTGAGAGCCCAGGGCTGCCACCTTTTCCCTGGGCGCAAAGCTCGACGATGCGTGCCACACGCGGGTAAGGGAAAGAGCCGTTTTCAGCCCAGAATTCCAGACCAATGAAGATTCCTCCCAGGAAAAAGGTGCCAGGACAGGAAGCGATTGTGACTTTTCTAGGGGTAATGGGACCCCATCATTGGCACCTGAGAGGCCAAGGCTGCCACCTTTTACCTGGGCACAAAGCTCGACGGTGCGTTCCACTTGCAGGTCCGGGGAAGTGCCGTTTTTCAGCCCAGAATTCCAGACGGACGAAAATTCCTCCCAGGAAAAAGGTGCCAGGACAGAAAGCGATTGTTATTTATCTAGTGTTAACGGGACCCCATCGTTGGCACCTGAGAGCCCAAGGCTGCCACCTTTTCCCTGGGCGCAAAGCTAGATGGTGCCTGCCACGTGCAGGTCAGAGAAAGTGCTTTGTTCAGCCCAGGATTCCAGACGGCTGACGACTCCTCCCAGGGAAAAGGCTCCCAGGACAGAAAGCGATTGTTCCATTTCTATTGTTAATGGGGGCCCGTCATTGGCATCTGAGAGCCAGAGGTTGCCTCCTTTTCCCTGGGCGCAAAGCACGACAGTGCGTGCCACGTGCTGGTCCTAGAAAGTGCCATTTTACAGCCCAGAATTCCAGACCAATGAAGAATCCTCCCAGGGAAAAGGTGCCAGGACAGAAAGCCATTGTGCTTTTTGTAAAGGTAATGGGGCCCCATCATTGGCACCTGAGAGCCCAAGACTGCCACCTTTTCCCTGGACGCAAAGCTCCATGGTGCGTTCCACTTGCGGGTCCAGGAAATTGCCGATTCTCAGACCCAAATTCCAAACCGATGAAGATTCCTCCCTGGGAAAAGGTGCCAGGACAGAAAGCCATTGTGCCTTTTCTAGGGGTAATGGGGCACCATCATTGGCACCCGAGAGCCCAAGGCTGCCCCATTTTTCCCTGGGCGCAAAGCTCGACGGTGTGTACCTTGTGCGGGTTTGGGGCAGTGCCATTTTTGAACCCAGATTTCCAGACGGACGAAGATTCCTCCCTGGGAAAAGGTGCCAGGACAGAAAGCAAGTGTTATTTTTCTAGTGTTAACGGGGCCCCATCATTGGCACCTGAGAGCCCAAGGCTGCCACCTTTTGCCTGGGCGCAAATGTCGACGGCGCGTGCCACTTCCGGGTCCGGGGAAGTGCCATTTTTCAGCCCAGAATTCCAGACAGACGAAGACACCTCCCAGGGAAAAGGTGCCAGGTCAGAAATCGAATTGTCCTTTTCTAGGGTCAATGGTGCCCCATCGTTGACACCTCAGAGTTCAAGGCTGCCACCTTTTCCGTGGGTGCAAACATCAACGGCGCGTACCACTTTCTTGTCTGGGAAAGTGCCGTTTTTCAGCCCTGAATTCCAGACAGATGAAGACTCCTCACAGGGAAGAGGCTCCCAGGACAGAAAGCGATTGTTCCATTTCTAGGGTTAATCGGTCTCCATCATTGGCACCTGAGAGCCCAAGGTTGCCTCCTATAGCCTGGGCGCAAAGCTCGACCATGCGTGCTACGTGAAGGTCCCGGAAATTGCCGTTTCTCATTCCAGAATTCCAGACCGATGAAGATTCCTCCCTGGGAAAAGGTGCCAGGACAGGAATGGATTACTCCTTTTCTAGGAGTAATGGGGACCCATCATTGGCACCTGAGAGCCGAAGGCTGCAACCTTTTCCCTGAGCGCAAAGCTCGACGGTGTGTGCCACTTGCGAGTCCAGGAATGTGCTGTTTCTCATCCCAGAATTCGAGGCCGATGAAGATTTCTCCCTGGGAAAAGGTGCCAGGACAGAAAGCAATTGTGCCTTTTCTAGGGTTAATGGGGCCCCAAAATTGACACCTGAGAGCCCAAGGCTGCCACCTTTTCCCTGGGCGCAAAGCTCGACGGAGCGTTCCACGTGCGGGTCCGGGAAAGTGCCATTTTTCAGCCCAGAATTCCAGACCTATGAAGATTCCTCAGAGGGAAAAGGTACCAGGAGACAAAGCCATTGTGTATTTTCTAATGCTAATTGGGCCCCATCATTGGCACCTGAGAGCCCAAGGCTGCCACTTTTTCCCTGGGTGCAAAGCTCGACGGTGCATACCCTGCGTGGGTCCGGGAAAGGGCCGTTTTTCAGCCCACAATTCCAGACGGAAGTCGATTCCTCTCTGGCAAAAAAGGTGTCAGGACAGACAGCCATTGTGCCTTTTCTAGGGGTAATGGGGCCCCATCTTTGGCACCTGAGTGCCCAAGGCTGCCACCTTTTCCCTGGGCGCAAATGTCGACGGCACGTGCCACTTGCAAGTCCGGGAATGTGCCGTTTCTCATCCCAGAATTCCAGGCCAGCGAAGATTTCTCCCTGGGAAAACGTGCCAGGACAGGAATGGATTTCTCCTTTTCTAGGAGTAATGAGGACCCATCATTGGCACCTTAGAGACGAAGGCTGCAACCTTTTCCCTGAGCGCAAAGCTCGACGGTGCGTGCCACTTGCGGGTAAGGGAAAGAGCCGTTTTCAGCCCAGAATTCCAGACCAATGAAGATTCCTCACAGGGAAAAGGTGCCAGGACAGAAAGCCATTGTGACTTTTCTAGGGGTAATGGGGCCCCATCATTGGCACCTGAGAGCCCAAGGCTGCCACCTTTTGCCTGGGCACAAAGCTCGACGGTGCGTTCCACTTGCAGGTCCGGGGAAGTGCCGTTTTTCAGCCCAGAATTCCAGACGGACGAAAATTCCTCCCAGGGAAAAGGTGCCAGGACAGAAAGCGATTGTTATTTATCTAGTGTTAACGGGGACCCATCGTTGGCACCTGAGAGCCCAAGGCTGCCACCTTTTCCCTGGGCGCAAAGCTAGATGGTGCCTGCCACGTGCAGGTCAGAGAAAGTGCTTTGTTCAGCCCAGGATTCCAGACGGATGACGACTCCTCCCAGGGAAAAGGCTCCCAGGACAGAAAGCGATTGTTCCATTTCTATTGTTAATGGGGGCCCGTCATTGGCATCTGAGAGCCAGAGGTTGCCTCCTTTTCCCTGGGCGCAAAGCACGACAGTGCGTGCCACGTGCTGGTCCCAGAAAGTGCCATTTTACAGCCCAGAATTTCAGACCAATGAAGACTCCTCCCAGGGAAAAGGTGCCAGGACAGAAAGCCATTGTGTTTTTTGTAAAGGTAATGGGGCCCCATCATTGGCACCTGAGAGCCCAAGACTGCCACCTTTTCCCTGGACGCAAAGCTCCATGGTGCGTTCCACTTGCGGGTCCAGGAAAGTGCCGATTCTCAGACCCAAATTCCAAACCGATGAAGATTCCTCCCTGGGAAAAGGTGCCAGGACAGAAAGCCATTGTGCCTTTTCTAGGGGTAATGGGGCACCATCATTGGCACCCGAGAGCCCAAGGCTGCCCCATTTTTCCCTGGGCGCAAAGCTCGATGGTGTGTACCTTGTGCGGGTTTGGGGCAGTGCCATTTTTGAACCCAGATTTCCAGACGGACGAAGATTCCTCCCTGGGAAAAGGTGCCAGGACAGAAAGCAAGTGTTATTTTTCTAGTGTTAACGGGGCCCCATCATTGGCACCTGAGAGCCCAAGGCTGCCACCTTTTGCCTGGGCACAAATGTCGACGGCGCGTGCCACTTGCCGGTCCGGGGAAGTGCCATTTTTCAGCCCAGAATTCCAGACGGACGAAGACACCTCCCAGGGAAAAGGTGCCAGGTCAGAAATCGAATTCTCCTTTTCTAGGGTCAATGGTGCCCCATCGTTGGCACCTCAGAGTTCAAGGCTGCCACCTATTCCGTGGGCGCAAACATCAATGGCGCGTACCACTTTCTTGTCTGGGAAAGTGCCGTTTTTCAGCCCTGAATTCCAGACGGATGAAGACTCCTCACAGGGAAGAGGCTCCCAGGACAGAAAGCGATTGTTCCATTTCTAGGGTTAATCGGGCTCCATCATTGGCACCTGAGAGCCCAAGGTTGCCTCCTATAGCCTGGGCGCAAAGCTCGACCATGCGTGCTACGTGAGGGTCCCGGAAATTGCCGTTTCTCATTCCAGAATTCCAGACCGATGAAGATTCCTCCCTGGGAAAAGGTGCCAGGACAGGAATGGATTTCTCCTTTTCTAGGAGTAATGGGGACCCATCATTGGCACCTGAGAGCCGAAGGCTGCAACCTTTTCCCTGAGCGCAAAGCTCAACGGTGCGTGCCACTTGCGGGTCCAGGAATGTGCTGCTTCTCGTCCCAGAATTCGAGGCCGATGAAGATTTCTCCCAGGGAAAAGGTGCCAGGACAGAAAGCAATTGTGCCTTTTCTAGGGTTAATGGGGCCCCAAAATTGACACCTGAGAGCCCAAGGCTGCCACCTTTTCCCTGGGCGCAAAACTCGACACTGCGTGCCACGTGCTGGTCCCAGAATGTGCCATTTTTCAGCCCAGAATTCCAGACCTATGAAGATTCCTCAGAGGGAAAAGGTACCAGGAGACAAAGCCATTGTGTATTTTGTAATGCTAATTGGGCCCCATCATTGGCACCTGAGAGCCCAAGGCTGCCACCTTTTCCCTGGGTGCAAAGCTCGACGGTGCATACCCTGTGCGGGTCCGGGGAAGGGCCGTTTTTCAGCCCAGAATTCCAGACAGAAGTCGATTCCTCTCTGGGAAAAGGTGTCAGGACAGAAAGCTATTGTGCCTTTTCTAGGGGTAATGGGGCCCCAAAATGGGCACCTGAGAGCCCAAGGCTGCCACCATTTCCCTGGGCGCAAATGTCAACGGCGCGTGCCACTTGCAAGTCCGGGAATGTGCCGTTTCTCATCCTAGAATTCCAGGCCAGCGAAGATTTCTCCCTGGGAAAAGGTGCCAGGACAGAAAGCGATTGTGCCTTTTTTAGGGTTAATGGGGCCCCAAAATTGGCAGCTGAGAGCCCAGGGCTGCCACCTTTTCCCTGGGCGCAAAGCTCGACGATGCGTGCCACACGCGGGTAAGGGAAAGAGCCGTTTTCAGCCCAGAATTCCAGACCAATGAAGATTCCTCACAGGGAAAAGGTGCCAGGACAGGAAGCGATTGTGACTTTTCTAGGGGTAATGGGACCCCATCATTGGCACCTGAGAGGCCAAGGCTGCCACCTTTTACCTGGGCACAAAGCTCGACGGTGCGTTCCACTTGCAGGTCCGGGGAAGTGCCGTTTTTCAGCCCAGAATTCCAGACGGACGAAAATTCCTCCCAGGAAAAAGGTGCCAGGACAGAAAGCGATTGTTATTTATCTAGTGTTAACGGGACCCCATCGTTGGCACCTGAGAGCCCAAGGCTGCCACCTTTTCCCTGGGCGCAAAGCTAGATGGTGCCTGCCACGTGCAGGTCAGAGAAAGTGCTTTGTTCAGCCCAGGATTCCAGACGGCTGACGACTCCTCCCAGGGAAAAGGCTCCCAGGACAGAAAGCGATTGTTCCATTTCTATTGTTAATGGGGGCCCGTCATTGGCATCTGAGAGCCAGAGGTTGCCTCCTTTTCCCTGGGCGCAAAGCACGACAGTGCGTGCCACGTGCTGGTCCTAGAAAGTGCCATTTTACAGCCCAGAATTCCAGACCAATGAAGACTCCTCCCAGGGAAAAGGTGCCAGGACAGAAAGCCATTGTGCTTTTTGTAAAGGTAATGGGGCCCCATCATTGGCACCTGAGAGCCCAAGACTGCCACCTTTTCCCTGGACGCAAAGCTCCATGGTGCGTTCCACTTGCGGGTCCAGGAAATTGCCGATTCTCAGACCCAAATTCCAAACCGATGAAGATTCCTCCCTGGGAAAAGGTGCCAGGACAGAAAGCCATTGTGCCTTTTCTAGGGGTAATGGGGCACCATCATTGGCACCCGAGAGCCCAAGGCTGCCCCATTTTTCCCTGGGCGCAAAGCTCGACGGTGTGTACCTTGTGCGGGTTTGGGGCAGTGCCATTTTTGAACCCAGATTTCCAGACGGACGAAGATTCCGCCCTGGGAAAAGGTGCCATGACAGAAAGCAAGTGTTATTTTTCTAGTGTTAACGGGGCACCATCATTGGCACCTGAGAGCCCAAGGCTGCCACCTTTTGCCTGGGCGCAAATGTCGACGGCGCGTGCCACTTCCGGGTCCGGGGAAGTGCCATTTTTCAGCCCAGAATTCCAGACAGACGAAGACACCTCCCAGGGAAAAGGTGCCAGGTCAGAAATCGAATTCTCCTTTTCTAGGGTCAATGGTGCCCCATCGTTGGCACCTCAGAGTTCAAGGCTGCCACCTTTTCCGTGGGCGCAAACATCAATGGCGCGTACCACTTTCTTGTCTGGGAAAGTGCCGTTTTTCAGCCCTGAATTCCAGACGGATGAAGACTCCTCACAGGGAAGAGGCTCCCAGGACAGAAAGCGATTGTTCCATTTCTAGGGTTAATCGGTCTCCATCATTGGCACCTGAGAGCCCAAGGTTGCCTCCTATAGCCTGGGCGCAAAGCTTGACCATGCGTGCTACGTGAGGGTCCCGGAAATTGCCGTTTCTCATTCCAGAATTCCAGACCGATGAAGATTCCTCCCTGGGAAAAGGTGCCAGGACAGGAATGGATTTCTCCTTTTCTAGGAGTAATGGGGACCCATCATTGGCACCTGAGAGCCGAAGGCTGCAACCTTTTCCCTGAGCGCAAAGCTCGACGGTGCGTGCCACTTGCGGGTCCAGGAATGTGCTGCTTCTCGTCCCAGAATTCGAGGCCGATGAAGATTTCTCCCAGGGAAAAGGTGCCAGGACAGAAAGCAATTGTGCCTTTTCTAGGGTTAATGGGGCCCCAAAATTGACACCTGAGAGCCCAAGGCTGCCACCTTTTCCCTGGGCGCAAAACTCGACACTGCGTGCCACGTGCTGGTCCCAGAATGTGCCATTTTTCAGCCCAGAATTCCAGACCTATGAAGATTCCTCAGAGGGAAAAGGTACCAGGAGACAAAGCCATTGTGTATTTTGTAATGCTAATTGGGCCCCATCATTGGCACCTGAGAGCCCAAGGCTGCCACCTTTTCCCTGGGTGCAAAGCTCGACGGTGCATACCCTGTGCGGGTCCGGGGAAGGGCCGTTTTTCAGCCCAGAATTCCAGACAGAAGTCGATTCCTCTCTGGGAAAAGGTGTCAGGACAGAAAGCTATTGTGCCTTTTCTAGGGGTAATGGGGCCCCAAAATGGGCACCTGAGAGCCCAAGGCTGCCACCATTTCCCTGGGCGCAAATGTCAACGGCGCGTGCCACTTGCAAGTCCGGGAATGTGCCGTTTCTCATCCTAGAATTCCAGGCCAGCGAAGATTTCTCCCTGGGAAAAGGTGCCAGGACAGAAAGCGATTGTGCCTTTTTTAGGGTTAATGGGGCCCCAAAATTGGCAGCTGAGAGCCCAGGGCTGCCACCTTTTCCCTGGGCGCAAAGCTCGACGGTGCGTGCCACACGCGGGTAAGGGAAAGAGCCGTTTTCAGCCCAGAATTCCAGACCAATGAAGATTCCTCCCAGGAAAAAGGTGCCAGGACAGGAAGCGATTGTGACTTTTCTAGGGGTAATGGGACCCCATCATTGGCACCTGAGAGGCCAAGGCTGCCACCTTTTACCTGGGCACAAAGCTTGACGGTGCCTTCCACTTGCAGGTCCGGGGAAGTGCCGTTTTTCAGCCCAGAATTCCAGAGGGATGAAAATTCCTCCCAGGGAAAAAGTGCCAGGATAGAAAGCGATTGTTATTTATCTAGTGTTAACAGGGCCCCATCGTTGGCACCTGAGAGCCCAAGGCTGCCACCTTTTCCCTGGGCGCAAAGCTAGATGGTGCCTGCCACGTGCAGGTCAGAGAAAGTGCTTTGTTCAGCCCAGGATTCCAGACGGATGACGACTCCTCCCAGGGAAAGGGCTCCCAGGACAGAAAGCGATTGTTCCATTTCTAGTGTTAATGGGGGCCCGTCATTGGCATCTGAGAGCCAGAGGTTGCCTCCTTTTCCCTGGGCGCAAAGCACGACAGTGCGTGCCACGTACTGGTCCAGGAAAGTGCCATTTTACAGCCCAGAATTCCAGACCAATGAAGACTCCTCCCAGGGAAAAGGTGCCAGGACAGAAAGCCATTGTGCTTTTTGTAAAGGTAATGGGGCCCCATCATTGGCACCTGAGAGCCCAAGACTGCCACCTTTTCCCTGGACGCAAAGCTCCATGGTGCGTTCCACTTGCGGGTCCAGGAAAGTGCCGATTCTCAGACCCAAATTCCAAACCGATGAAGATTCCTCCCTGGGAAAAGGTGTCAGGACAGAAAGCCATTGTGCCTTTTCTAGGAGTAATGGGGCACCATCATTGGCACCCGAGAGCCCAAGGCTACCCCCTTTTCCCTGGGCGCAAAGCTCGACGGTGTGTACCTTGTGCGGGTTTGGGGCAGTGCCATTTTTGAACCCAGATTTCCAGACGGACGAAGATTCCTCCCTGGGAAAAGGTGCCAGGACAGAAAGCAAGTGTTATTTTTCTAGTGTTAACGGGGCCCCATCATTGGCACCTGAGAGCCCAAGGCGGCCACCTTTTCCCTGGGCCCAAAGCTAGATGGTGCCTGCCACGTGCAGGTCAGAGAAAGTGCTTTGTTCAGCCCAGAATTCCAGACGGATGACGACTCCTCCCAGGGAAAAGGCTCCCAGGACAGAAATCGAATTGTCCTTTTCTAGGGTCAATGGTGCCCCATCATTGGCACCTCAGAGTTCAAGGCTGCCACCTTTTCCGTGGGTGCAAACATCAATGGCGCGTACCACTTTCTTGTCTGGGAAAGTGCCGTTTTTCAGCCCTGAATTCCAGACAGATGAAGACTCCTCACAGGGAAGAGGCTCCCAGGACAGAAAGCGATTGTTCCATTTCTAGGGTTAATCGGTCTCCATCATTGGCACCTGAGAGCCCAAGGTTGCCTCCTATAGCCTGGGCGCAAAGCTTGACCATGCGTGCTACGTGAAGGTCCCGGAAATTGCCGTTTCTCATTCCAGAATTCCAGACCGATGAAGATTCCTCCCTGGGAAAAGGTGCCAGGACAGGAATGGATTTCTCCTTTTCTAGGAGTAATGGGGACCCATCATTGGCACCTGAGAGCCGAAGGCTGCAACCTTTTCCCTGAGCGCAAAGCTCGACGGTGCGTGCCACTTGCGGGTCCAGGAATGTGCTGCTTCTCGTCCCAGAATTCGAGGCCGATGAAGATTTCTCCCAGGGAAAAGGTGCCAGGACAGAAAGCAATTGTGCCTTTTCTAGGGTTAATGGGGCCCCAAAATTGACACCTGAGAGCCCAAGGCTGCCACCTTTTCCCTGGGCGCAAAGCTCGACGGAGCGTTCCACGTGCGGGGCCGGGAAAGTGCCATTTTTCAGCCCAGAATTCCAGACCTATGAAGATTCCTCAGAGGGAAAAGGTACCAGGAGACAAAGCCATTGTGTATTTTGTAATGCTAATTGGGCCCCATCATTGGCACCTGAGAGCCCAAGGCTGCCACCTTTTCCCTGGGTGCAAAGCTCGACGGTGCATACCCTGCGTGGGTCCGGGAAAGGGCCATTTTTCAGCCCAGAATTCCAGACAGAAGTCGATTCCTCTCTGGGAAAAGGTGTCAGGACAGACAGCCATTGTGCCTTTTCTAGGGGTAATGGGGCCCCATCTTTGGCACCTGAGAGCCCAAGGCTGCCACCTTTTCCCTGGGCGCAAATGTCGACGGCACGTGCCACTTGCAAGTCCGGGAATGTGCTGTTTCTCATCCCAGAATTCCAGGCCAGCGAAGATTTCTCCCTGGGAAAACGTGCCAGGACAGGAATGGATTTCTCCTTTTCTAGGAGTAATGAGGACCCATCATTGGCACCTTAGAGACGAAGGCTGCAACCTTTTCCCTGAGCGCAAAGCTCGACGGTGCGTGCCACTTGCGGGTAAGGAAAAGAGCCGTTTTCAGCCCAGAATTCCAGACCAATGAAGATTCCTCACAGGGAAAAGGTGCCAGGACAGAAAGCCATTGTGACTTTTCTAGGGGTAATGGGACCCCATCACTGGCACCTGAGAGCCCAAGGCTGCCACCTTTTGCCTGGGCACAAAGCTCGACGGTGCGTTCCACTTGCAGGTCCGGGGAAGTGCCGTTTTTCAGCCCAGAATTCCAGACGGACGAAAATTCCTCCAAGGGAAAAGGTGCCAGGACAGAAAGCGATTGTTATTTATCTAGTGTTAACGGGGCCCCATCGTTGGCACCTGAGAGCCCAAGGCTGCCACCTTTTCCCTGGGCGCAAAGCTAGATGGTGCCTGCCACGTGCAGGTCAGAGAAAGTGCTTTGTTCAGCTCAGGATTCCAGACGGATGACGACTCCTCCCAGGGAAAAGGCTCCCAGGACAGAAAGCGATTGCTCCATTTCTAGTGTTAATGGGGGCCCGTCATTGGCATCTGAGAGCCAGAGGTTGCCTCCTTTTCCCTGGGCGCAAAGCACGACAGTGTGTGCCACGTGCTGGTCCCAGAAAGTGCCATTTTACAGCCCAGAATTTCAGACCAATGAAGACTCCTCCCAGGGAAAAGGTGCCAGGACAGAAAGCCATTGTGTTTTTTGTAAAGGTAATGGGGCCCCATCATTGGCACCTGAGAGCCCAAGACTGCCACCTTTTCCCTGGACGCAAAGCTCCATGGTGCGTTCCACTTGCGGGTCCAGGAAAGTGCCGATTCTCAGACCCAAATTCCAAACCGATGAAGATTCCTCCCTGGGAAAAGGTGCCAGGACAGAAAGCCATTGTGCCTTTTGTAGGGGTAATGGGGCACCATCATTGGCACCCGAGAGCCCAAGGCTGCCCCATTTTTCCCTGGGCGCAAAGCTCGACGGTGTGTACCTTGTGCGGGTTTGGGGCAGTGCCATTTTTGAACCCAGATTTCCAGACGGACGAAGATTCCTCCCTGGGAAAAGGTGCCAGGACAGAAAGCAAGTGTTATTTTTCTAGTGTTAACGGGGCACCATCATTGGCACCTGAGAGCCCAAGGCTGCCACCTTTTGCCTGGGCACAAATGTCGACGGCGCGTGCCACTTGCCGGTCCGGGGAAGTGCCATTTTTCAGCCCAGAATTCCAGACGGACGAAGACACCTCCCAGGGAAAAGGTGCCAGGTCAGAAATCGAATTCTCCTTTTCTAGGGTCAATGGTGCCCCATCGTTGGCACCTCAGAGTTCAAGGCTGCCACCTATTCCATGGGCGCAAACATCAATGGCGCGTACCACTTTCTTGTCTGGGAAAGTGCCGTTTTTCAGCCCTGAATTCCAGACGGATGAAGACTCCTCACAGGGAAGAGGCTCCCAGGACAGAAAGCGATTGTTCCATTTCTAGGGTTAATCGGGCTCCATCATTGGCACCTGAGAGCCCAAGGTTGCCTCCTATAGCCTGGGCGCAAAGCTCGACCATGCGTGCTACGTGAGGGTCCCGGAAATTGCCGTTTCTCATTCCAGAATTCCAGACCGATGAAGATTCCTCCCTGGGAAAAGGTGCCAGGACAGGAATGGATTTCTCCTTTTCTAGGAGTAATGGGGACCCATCATTGGCACCTGAGAGCCGAAGGCTGCAACCTTTTCCCTGAGCGCAAAGCTCGACGGTGCGTGCCACTTGCGGGTCCAGGAATGTGCTGCTTCTCGTCCCAGAATTCGAGGCCGATGAAGATTTCTCCCAGGGAAAAGGTGCCAGGACAGAAAGCAATTGTGCCTTTTCTAGGGTTAATGGGGCCCCAAAATTGACACCTGAGAGCCCAAGGCTGCCACCTTTTCCCTGGGCGCAAAACTCGACACTGCGTGCCATGTGCTGGTCCCAGAATGTGCCATTTTTCAGCCCAGAATTCCAGACCTATGAAGATTCCTCAGAGGGAAAAGGTACCAGGAGACAAAGCCATTGTGTATTTTGTAATGCTAATTGGGCCCCATCATTGGCACCTGAGAGCCCAAGGCTGCCACCTTTTCCCTGGGTGCAAAGCTCGACGGTGCATACCCTGTGCGGGTCCGGGAAAGGGCCGTTTTTCAGCCCAGAATTCCAGACAGAAGTCGATTCCTCTCTGGGAAAAGGTGTCAGGACAGAAAGCTATTGTGCCTTTTCTAGGGGTAATGGGGCCCCAAAATGGGCACCTGAGAGCCCAAGGCTGCCACCATTTCCCTGGGCGCAAATGTCAACGGCGCGTGCCACTTGCAAGTCCGGGAATGTGCCGTTTCTCATCCTAGAATTCCAGGCCAGCGAAGATTTCTCCCTGGGAAAAGGTGCCAGGACAGAAAGCGATTGTGCCTTTTTTAGGGTTAATGGGGCCCCAAAATTGGCAGCTGAGAGCCCAGGGCTGCCACCTTTTCCCTGGGCGCAAAGCTCGACGATGCGTGCCACACGCGGGTAAGGGAAAGAGCCGTTTTCAGCCCAGAATTCCAGACCAATGAAGATTCCTCCCAGGAAAAAGGTGCCAGGACAGGAAGCGATTGTGACTTTTCTAGGGGTAATGGGACCCCATCATTGGCACCTGAGAGGCCAAGGCTGCCACCTTTTACCTGGGCACAAAGCTCGACGGTGCGTTCCACTTGCAGGTCCGGGGAAGTGCCGTTTTTCAGCCCAGAATTCCAGACGGACGAAAATTCCTCCCAGGAAAAAGGTGCCAGGACAGAAAGCGATTGTTATTTATCTAGTGTTAACGGGACCCCATCGTTGGCACCTGAGAGCCCAAGGCTGCCACCTTTTCCCTGGGCGCAAAGCTAGATGGTGCCTGCCACGTGCAGGTCAGAGAAAGTGCTTTGTTCAGCCCAGGATTCCAGACGGCTGACGACTCCTCCCAGGGAAAAGGCTCCCAGGACAGAAAGCGATTGTTCCATTTCTATTGTTAATGGGGGCCCGTCATTGGCATCTGAGAGCCAGAGGTTGCCTCCTTTTCCCTGGGCGCAAAGCACGACAGTGCGTGCCACGTGCTGGTCCTAGAAAGTGCCATTTTACAGCCCAGAATTCCAGACCAATGAAGACTCCTCCCAGGGAAAAGGTGCCAGGACAGAAAGCCATTGTGTTTTTTGTAAAGGTAATGGGGCCCCATCATTGGCACCTGAGAGCCCAAGACTGCCACCTTTTCCCTGGACGCAAAGCTCCATGGTGCGTTCCACTTGCGGGTCCAGGAAATTGCCGATTCTCAGACCCAAATTCCAAACCGATGAAGATTCCTCCCTGGGAAAAGGTGCCAGGACAGAAAGCCATTGTGCCTTTTCTAGGGGTAATGGGGCACCATCATTGGCACCCGAGAGCCCAAGGCTGCCCCATTTTTCCCTGGGCGCAAAGCTCGACGGTGTGTACCTTGTGCGGGTTTGGGGCAGTGCCATTTTTGAACCCAGATTTCCAGACGGACGAAGATTCCTCCCTGGGAAAAGGTGCCAGGACAGAAAGCAAGTGTTATTTTTCTAGTGTTAACGGGGCACCATCATTGGCACCTGAGAGCCCAAGGCTGCCACCTTTTGCCTGGGCGCAAATGTCGACGGCGCGTGCCACTTGTGGGTCCGGGGAAGTGCCATTTTTCAGCCCAGAATTCCAGACAGACGAAGACACCTCCCAGGGAAAAGGTGCCAGGTCAGAAATCGAATTCTCCTTTTCTAGGGTCAATGGTGCCCCATCGTTGGCACCTCAGAGTTCAAGGCTGCCACCTTTTCCGTGGGCGCAAACATCAATGGCGCGTACCACTTTCTTGTCTGGGAAAGTGCCGTTTTTCAGCCCTGAATTCCAGACGGATGAAGACTCCTCACAGGGAAGAGGCTCCCAGGACAGAAAGTGATTGTTCCATTTCTAGGGTTAATCGGTCTCCATCATTGGCACCTGAGAGCCCAAGGTTGCCTCCTATAGCCTGGGCGCAAAGCTCGACCATGCGTGCTACGTGAGGGTCCCGGAAATTGCCGTTTCTCATTCCAGAATTCCAGACCGATGAAGATTCCTCCCTGGGAAAAGGTGCCAGGACAGGAATGGATTTCTCCTTTTCTAGGAGTAATGGGGACCCATCATTGGCACCTGAGAGCCGAAGGCTGCAACCTTTTCCCTGAGCGCAAAGCTCGACGGTGCGTGCCACTTGCGGGTCCAGGAATGTGCTGCTTCTCGTCCCAGAATTCGAGGCCGATGAAGATTTCTCCCAGGGAAAAGGTGCCAGGACAGAAAGCAATTGTGCCTTTTCTAGGGTTAATGGGGCCCCAAAATTGACACCTGAGAGCCCAAGGCTGCCACCTTTTCCCTGGGCGCAAAACTCGACACTGCGTGCCACGTGCTGGTCCCAGAATGTGCCATTTTTCAGCCCAGAATTCCAGACCTATGAAGATTCCTCAGAGGGAAAAGGTACCAGGAGACAAAGCCATTGTGTATTTTGTAATGCTAATTGGGCCCCATCATTGGCACCTGAGAGCCCAAGGCTGCCACCTTTTCCCTGGGTGCAAAGCTCGACGGTGCATACCCTGTGCGGGTCCGGGGAAGGGCCGTTTTTCAGCCCAGAATTCCAGACAGAAGTCGATTCCTCTCTGGGAAAAGGTGTCAGGACAGAAAGCTATTGTGCCTTTTCTAGGGGTAATGGGGCCCCAAAATGGGCACCTGAGAGCCCAAGGCTGCCACCATTTCCCTGGGCGCAAATGTCAACGGCGCGTGCCACTTGCAAGTCCGGGAATGTGCCGTTTCTCATCCTAGAATTCCAGGCCAGCGAAGATTTCTCCCTGGGAAAAGGTGCCAGGACAGAAAGCGATTGTGCCTTTTTTAGGGTTAATGGGGCCCCAAAATTGGCAGCTGAGAGCCCAGGGCTGCCACCTTTTCCCTGGGCGCAAAGCTCGACGATGCGTGCCACACGCGGGTAAGGGAAAGAGCCGTTTTCAGCCCAGAATTCCAGACCAATGAAGATTCCTCCCAGGAAAAAGGTGCCAGGACAGGAAGCGATTGTGACTTTTCTAGGGGTAATGGGACCCCATCATTGGCACCTGAGAGGCCAAGGCTGCCACCTTTTACCTGGGCACAAAGCTCGACGGTGCGTTCCACTTGCAGGTCCGGGGAAGTGCCGTTTTTCAGCCCAGAATTCCAGACGGACGAAAATTCCTCCCAGGAAAAAGGTGCCAGGACAGAAAGCAAGTGTTATTTTTCTAGTGTTAACGGGACCCCATCGTTGGCACCTGAGAGCCCAAGGCTGCCACCTTTTCCCTGGGCGCAAAGCTAGATGGTGCCTGCCACGTGCAGGTCAGAGAAAGTGCTTTGTTCAGCCCAGGATTCCAGACGGCTGACGACTCCTCCCAGGGAAAAGGCTCCCAGGACAGAAAGCGATTGTTCCATTTCTATTGTTAATGGGGGCCCGTCATTGGCATCTGAGAGCCAGAGGTTGCCTCCTTTTCCCTGGGCGCAAAGCACGACAGTGCGTGCCACGTGCTGGTCCTAGAAAGTGCCATTTTACAGCCCAGAATTCCAGACCAATGAAGACTCCTCCCAGGGAAAAGGTGCCAGGACAGAAAGCCATTGTGCTTTTTGTAAAGGTAATGGGGCCCCATCATTGGCACCTGAGAGCCCAAGACTGCCACCTTTTCCCTGGACGCAAAGCTCCATGGTGCGTTCCACTTGCGGGTCCAGGAAATTGCCGATTCTCAGACCCAAATTCCAAACCGATGAAGATTCCTCCCTGGGAAAAGGTGCCAGGACAGAAAGCCATTGTGCCTTTTCTAGGGGTAATGGGGCGCCATCACTGGCACCTGAGAGCCCAAGGCTGCCCCCTTTTCCCTGGGCGCAAAGCTCGACGGTGTGTACCTTGTGCGGGTTTGGGGCAGTGCCATTTTTGAACCCAGATTTCCAGACGGACGAAGATTCCTCCCTGGGAAAAGGTGCCATGACAGAAAGCAAGTGTTATTTTTCTAGTGTTAACGGGGCCCCATCATTGGCACCTGAGAGCCCAAGGCTGCCACCTTTTGCCTGGGCGCAAATGTCGACGGCGCGTGCCACTTCCGGGTCCGGGGAAGTGCCATTTTTCAGCCCAGAATTCCAGACAGACGAAGACACCTCCCAGGGAAAAGGTGCCAGGTCAGAAATCGAATTCTCCTTTTCTAGGGTCAATGGTGCCCCATCGTTGGCACCTCAGAGTTCAAGGCTGCCACCTTTTCCGTGGGCGCAAACATCAATGGCGCGTACCACTTTCTTGTCTGGGAAAGTGCCGTTTTTCAGCCCTGAATTCCAGACGGATGAAGACTCCTCACAGGGAAGAGGCTCCCAGGACAGAAAGCGATTGTTCCATTTCTAGGGTTAATCGGTCTCCATCATTGGCACCTGAGAGCCCAAGGTTGCCTCCTATAGCCTGGGCGCAAAGCTTGACCATGCGTGCTACGTGAGGGTCCCGGAAATTGCCGTTTCTCATTCCAGAATTCCAGACCGATGAAGATTCCTCCCTGGGAAAAGGTGCCAGGACAGGAATGGATTTCTCCTTTTCTAGGAGTAATGGGGACCCATCATTGGCACCTGAGAGCCGAAGGCTGCAACCTTTTCCCTGAGCGCAAAGCTCGACGGTGCGTGCCACTTGCGGGTCCAGGAATGTGCTGCTTCTCGTCCCAGAATTCGAGGCCGATGAAGATTTCTCCCAGGGAAAAGGTGCCAGGACAGAAAGCAATTGTGCCTTTTCTAGGGTTAATGGGGCCCCAAAATTGACACCTGAGAGCCCAAGGCTGCCACCTTTTCCCTGGGCGCAAAACTCGACACTGCGTGCCACGTGCTGGTCCCAGAATGTGCCATTTTTCAGCCCAGAATTCCAGACCTATGAAGATTCCTCAGAGGGAAAAGGTACCAGGAGACAAAGCCATTGTGTATTTTGTAATGCTAATTGGGCCCCATCATTGGCACCTGAGAGCCCAAGGCTGCCACCTTTTCCCTGGGTGCAAAGCTCGACGGTGCATACCCTGTGCGGGTCCGGGGAAGGGCTGTTTTTCAGCCCAGAATTCCAGACAGAAGTCGATTCCTCTCTGAGAAAAGGTGTCAGGACAGAAAGCTATTGTGCCTTTTCTAGGGGTAATGGGGCCCCATCTTTGGCACCTGAGAGCCCAAGGCTGCCACCATTTCCCTGGGCGCAAATGTCAACGGCGCGTGCCACTTGCAAGTCCGGGAATGTGCCATTTCTCATCCCAGAATTCCAGGCCAGCGAAGATTTCTCCCTGGGAAAAGGTGCCAGGACAGAAAGCGATTGTGCCTTTTTTAGGGTTAATGGGGCCCCAAAATTGGCAGCTGAGAGCCCAGGGCTGCCACCTTTTCCCTGGGCGCAAAGCTCGACGATGCGTGCCACACGCGGGTAAGGGAAAGAGCCGTTTTCAGCCCAGAATTCCAGACCAATGAAGATTCCTCCCAGGAAAAAGGTGCCAGGACAGGAAGCGATTGTGACTTTTCTAGGGGTAATGGGACCCCATCATTGGCACCTGAGAGGCCAAGGCTGCCACCTTTTACCTGGGCACAAAGCTCGACGGTGCGTTCCACTTGCAGGTCCGGGGAAGTGCCGTTTTTCAGCCCAGAATTCCAGACGGACGAAAATTCCTCCCAGGGAAAAGGTGCCAGGACAGAAAGCCATTGTGCTTTTTGTAAAGGTAATTGGGCCCCATCATTGGCACCTGAGAGCCCAAGACTGCCACCTTTTCCCTGGACGCAAAGCTCCATGGTGCGTTCCACTTGCGGGTCCAGGAAAGTGCCGATTCTCAGACCCAAATTCCAAGCCGATGAAGATTCCTCCCTGGGAAAAGTGCCAGGACAGAAAGCCATTGTGCCTTTTCTAGGGGTAATGGGGCACCATCATTGGCACCCGAGAGCCCAAGGCTGCTCCCTTTTCCCTGGGCGCAAAGCTCAACGGTGTGTACCTTGTGCGGGTTTGGGGCAGTGCCATTTTTGAACCCAGATTTCCAGACGGACGAAGATTCCTCCCTGGGAAAAGGTGCCATGACAGAAAGCAAGTGTTATTTTTCTTGTGTTAACGGGGCCCCATCATTGGCACCTGAGAGCCCAAGGCTGCCCCCTTTTCCCTGGGCGCAAATGTCGACGGCGCGTGCCACTTGTGGGTCCGGGGAAGTGCCATTTTTCAGCCCAGAATTCCAGACGGACGAAGACACCTCCCAGGGAAAAGGTGCCAGGTCAGAAATCGAATTGTCCTTTTCTAGGGTCAATGGTGCCCCATCCTTGGCACCTGAGAGCCCAAGGCTGCCACTTTTTCCGTGGGCGCAAACATCAACGGCGCGTACCACTTTCTTGTCTGGGAAAGTGCCGTTTTTCAGCCCTGAATACCAGACGGATGAAGACTCCTCACAGGGAAGAGGCTCCCAGGACAGAAAGCGATTGTTCCATTTCTAGGGTTAATCGGTCTCCATCATTGGCACCTGAGAGCCCAAGGTTGCCTCCTATAGCCTGGGCGCAAAGCTCGACGGAGCGTTCTATGTGCGGGTCCGGGAAAGTGCCATTTTTCAGCCCAGAATTCCAGACCTATGAAGATTCCTCAGAGGGAAATGGTACCAGGAGACAAAGCCATTGTGTATTTTGTAATGCTAATTGGGCCCCATCATTGGCACCTGAGAGCCCAAGGCTGCCACCTTTTCCCTGGGTGCAAAGCTCGACGGTACATACCCTGTGCGGGTCCGGGAAAGGGCTGTTTTTCAGCCCAGAATTCCAGACGGAAGTCGATTCCTCTCTGGGAAAAGGTGTCAGGACAGACAGCCATTGTGCCTTTTCTAGGGGTAATGGGGCCCCAAAATGGGCACCTGAGAGCCCAAGGCTGCCACCTTTTCCCTGGGCGCAAATGTCGACGGCGCGTGCCACTTGCAAGTCCGGGAATGTGCCGTTTCTCATCCTAGAATTCCAGGCCAGCGAAGATTTCTCCCTGGGAAAAGGTGCCAGGACAGAAAGCGACTGTGCCTTTTCTAGGGTTAATGGGGCCCCAAAATTGGCAGCTGAGAGTCCAGGGCTGCCACCTTTTCCCTGGGCGCAAAGCTTGACGGTGCGTGCCACATGCAGGTAAGGGAAAGAGCCGTTTTCAGCTCAGAATTCCAGACCAATGAAGATTCCTCCCTGGGAAAAGGTGCCAGGACAGAAAGCGATTGTTCTTTTTCCAGGGGTAATGGGGCCCCATCATTGGCACCTGAGAGCCCAAGGCTGCCACCTTTTGCCTGGACACAAAGCTCGACGGTGCGTTCCACTTGCAGGTCCGGGGAAGTGCCGTTTTTCAGCCCAGAATTCCAGATGGACGAAAATTCCTCCCAGGGAAAAGGTGCCAGGACAGAAAGCCATTGTTATTTATCTAGTGTTAACGGGGACCCATCGTTGGCACCTGAGAGCCCAAGGCTGCCACCTTTTCCCTGGGCGCAAAGCTAGATGGTGCCTGCCATGTGCAGGTCAGAGAAAGTGCTTTGTTCAGCCCAGGATTCCAGACGGATGACGACTCCTCCCAGCGAAAAGGCTCCCAGGACAAAAAGCGATTGTTCCATTTCTAGTGTTAATGGGGGCCTGTCATTGGCATCTGAGAGCCAGAGGTTGCCTCCTTTTCCCTGGGCGCAAGGCACGACAGTGCGTGCCACGTGCTGGTCCCAGAAAGTGCCATTTTACAGCCCAGAATTCCAGACCAATGAAGACTCCTCCCAGGGAAAAGGTGCCAGGACAGAAAGCCATTGTGTTTTTTGTCGCTACCTTTCCCCTGGGCTCAAAACTCAATGGAACGTGGCACGTGCGTCTCTGGGAAAATGCCGTTTTTCAGCCCAGAATTCCAGACCACCCAAGATTCCTCCCAGGGAAAAGGTGCTGGGACAGACAGCGATTGTGCCTTTTCTAAGATTAATGGTGCCCCATCATTGGCACCTGAGAGGCCAAGGCTGTCACCTTTTCCCTGGCGCAATGCCGGACGGTATGTGCCACTTGCGGGTTTTTTAGCCCAGAATTCCAGACGGATGAAGATTCCTCCCAGGGAAAATGTGCCAGGACAGAAAGCTATTGTTATTTTTCTAGTATTAATGCGGCCCCACTTTTGGCACCTGAGAGTCCAAGGCTGCCACCTTTTCCCTGGGCTCAAAGCTCGATGGAGCATGCCAAGTGCGGGTTAGGGAAAGTGTCGTATTTCAACCCAGAATTCCAGATGGACCAAGATTCCTCCCAGGGAATAGGTACTAGCACAGAAAGCAATTGTGCCTTTTTCTAGGGGTAATGGGGCCCAATCATTGGCACCTGAGAGCCCAAGGCAGCCACCTTTTCCCTGGGCTCAAAGCTCGGCGGAGTGTGCCAGGTGTGGGTCAGGGTACGTGCCTTTTTTCAGGCCAGAATTCCAGACGGATGAAGATTCCTCCTAGGAAAAAGATGCCAGGACAGAAAGAGATTTTTACATTTCTTAGGTTAATGGGGCCCCATCATTGGCACCTTAGAGTCCAAGGCCGCCACCTTTTCCCTTGCCGCAAAGCCGGACGGTGCATGCCACATGCTGGTTTTTAAGCCCAGAATTCCACATGGACGATGACTCCTCCCAGGGAAAAAAGGCCAGGAGAAAAAGTGATTGTTCCATTTCCTGGGTTAATGGGGCCCCATCATTGCCACCTGAGAGCCCAAGACTGCCACCTTTTCCCTGGGCTCAAAGGTCGACGGTGCGTGCCACCTGCGGGTCAGGTAAAGTGCCTTTTTCAGCCCGGAATTCCTGATGGAACAAGATTCCTCCCAGGGAAAAGGTGCTAGGACAGAAAGGCATTGTTCCTTTTCTTGGGGTAACGGGGCACCATAATTGGCACCTGAGAGCCCAAGGCTGCCACCTTTTCCCTGGCCTCAAAGCACGACGGAGGGTACCAGGTGCAGGTCAGGGAAAGTGCCGTTTATCAGCCCAAAATTCCAGAATTTTTTAAATTCTACCCTGGGATAAAGTGCCAGGACAGAAAAGGATTGTTCCATTTCTAGGTTTAATGGGGCCCCGTCATTGGCACCTGAGAGCCCAAGCCTGCCACCGTTTTCCTGGGCTCAAAGCTCGACGGAATACTCCAGGTGCGGGTCAGTGTAGGTGCCGTTTTTCAGTCCAGATTTCCAGACGAACGAAGATTCCTCCAAGGAAAAGGTGCCAAGAGAGAAAGCGATTGTTCCATTTCTAGGTTTAAGGGGCCCCATCATTGGAACCTGAGAGCCCAAGGCAGCCACCTTTTCCCTGGGCTCAAAGCTCGACGGAGTGTGCCAGGTGTGGGTCAGGGTACGTGCCTTTTTTCAGGCCAGAATTCCAGACGGATGAAGATTCCTCCCAGGAAAAAGATGCCAGGACAGAAAGCGTTTTTTACATTTCTCAGGTTAATGGGGCCCCATCATTGGCACCTGAGAGTCCAAGGCCGCCACCTTTTCCCTTGCCGCAAAGCCGGACGGTGCATGCCACATGCTGGTTTTTAAGCCCAGAATTCCAGACGGACGATGATTCCTCCCAGGGAAAAAAGGCCAGGACAAAAAGGGATTGTTTCATTTCTTGGGTTAATGGGGCCCCATCATTGCCACCTGAGAGCCCAAGACTGCCACCTTTTCCCTGGGCTCAAAGATCGACGGTGCGTGCCACCTGCGGGTCAGGTAAAGTGCCTTTTTCAGCCCAGAATTCCTGATGGAACAAGATTCCTCCCAGGGAAAAGGTGCTAGGACAGAAAGGGATTGTTCCTTTTCTTGGGGTAACGGGGCACCATAATTGGCACCTGAGAGCCCAAGGCTGCCACCTTTTCCCTGGCCTCAAAGCACGATGGAGGGTACCAGGTGCAGGTCAGGGAAAGTGCCGTTTATCAGCCCAGAATTCCAGAATTGTTTAAATTCTACCCTGGGATAAAGTGCCAGGACAGAAAGCGATTGTTCCATTTCTAGGTTTAAGGGGCCCCATCATTGGCACCTGAGAGCCCAAGGCTGCCACCTTTTCCCTGGGCTCAAAGCTCGACGGAGTGTGCCAGGTGCGGTTCTGGGAAAGCGTAATTTTTCCGCCCAGATTTCCAGACGGATGAAGATTCCTGCCAAGGAAAAAGTGCCAGGACAGAAAGTGTTTGTTCCTTTTCTAGAGTTAGTGGGGCCCCATCATTGGCACTGGAGAGCTGAAGGCTGTCACCTTTTCCCTGGGCGGAAAGCCCGACGGTGCATGCCACATGCGGTTTTTTCAGCCCAGTATTCCAGACTAACGATGATTCATCCCAGGGAAAAGGTGCCAGGAGAGAAAGCGATTGTTCCTTTTCTAGGGTTAATGCAGCCCCATCTTTGGCAGCTGAGAGCCCAAGGTTGCCACCTTTTCCCTGGGCTCAAAGCCTGACGGTGCCTGCCACATGCCCTTTATTCAGCCCAGAATTCCAGACAGACGATGATTTCTCCCTGGGAGAAACTCGCCAGGACAGAAAGCGATTGTTCCTTTTCTAATGTTATTGTGGCCCCGTCTTTGGCAGCTGAGAGCCCAAGGCTGCCACCTTTACCATGGGCTCAAAGCTCGACGGTGCATGCCAGGTGCAGGTCCGGGAAATGCCTTTTTTCATCCTAGAATTCCAGACTGATGAAGATTCCTCCCAGGGAAAAGGTGTCAGGACAGAAAGGGATTGTTCCTTTTCTAGGGTTAATGGGGCCCCATCATTGACACCTGAGAGCCCAAGACTGCCACCTTTTCCCTGGGGACAAACCTCGACGGAGCGTGCCACATTCGTGCCAGGGAAAGTGTAGTTTTTCAGCCCAGATTTCCGGACAGACGAAGATTCCACCCTGGGAAAAGCTGCCAAGACAGAAAGCGATTTTTACATTTCCTGGGTTAATGGGGCCCCATCATTGGCACCTGAGAGTCCAAGGCTGCCACCTTTTCCCTGGGCGGAAAGCCCGACGGTGCCTACCACATGCTGTTTTTTAAGTCCAGAATTCCAGAGGGACGATGATTCCTCCCAGAGAAAAGGTGTCAGGAAAGAAAGGGATTGTTCCATTTCTTGGGTTAATGGGGCCCCATCATTGCCACCTGAGAGCCAAAGGCTGCCACCTTTTCCTTGGGCTCAAAGCTCGACGGAACGTGCCAAGTTCAGGTTTCTTAGCCCAGAATTCCAGACGGATGAAGATTCCTGCCAGGCAAAACGTGCCAGGACAGAAAGAGATAGTTACTTTTCTAGTGTTAATGTGGCCGCACTTTTGGCACCTGAGAGCTCAAGGTTGCCACCTTTTCCCTGGGCGCAAAGCCCGACGGTGCGTGCCACATGCGGTTATTTCAGCCCAGAATTCCAGACGCACGATGATTCCTCCCTGGGAAAAGTTGCCAGGACAGAAAGTGATTGTTCCTTTTCTAGGGTTAATGCAGCCCCATCTTTGGCAGCTGAGAGCCCAAGGCTGCCACCTTTTCCCTGGGCTCAAGCCTCGACGATGCATGCCATGCGCGGGTCTGGCAAATGCAGTTTTTCATCCCAGAATTCCAGATGGATGAAGATTCCTCCCAGGAAAAAGGTGCCAGGACAGAAAGCGATTGTTCCAGGTCTAGGGTTAATGCGACCCCCTCATTGGCACCTGAGAGCCCAAGGCTGCCACCTTTTCCCTGGGTATAAAGATCGACGGTGCATGCCACGTGTGTGTCCGGGAAATTGCAGTTTTTCAGACCAGAATTCCAGACGGACGAAAATTCCTCCCAGGGAAAAGGTGCCAGGACAGAAAGTGATTGTTATTTTTCTAGTGTTAATGGGGCCCCATCATTGCCACCTGAGAGCCCAAGGGTGTCACCTTTTCCCTCGGCGCAAAGCTAGATGTTGCGTGTCATGTGGGGGTCAAGGAAAGTGCCGTTTTTAGTTCCAGAATTCCAGACGGACGAAGACTCCTCGCAGCAAAAAGCTGTCAGGACAGAAAGCAATTGCTCCTTTTGTAGGCTTAATGGGGCCCCGTGATTGCCACCTGAGAGCCCAAGGTTGCCTCCTTTAACCTGGGCGCAAAACTCGACGGTGCGTGCCAAGTGCGGGTGCAGCAAATGCCGTTTTTCAGCTCAGAATTCCAGACCAATGAAGATTCCTCCCAGGGAAAATGTCCTAGCTCAGAAAGCGATTGTGCCTTTTCTAAGAATAATTGGGCCCCATCATTGGCAGCTGAGAGCCCAAGGCTGCCTCCTTTTCCCTGGCCTCAAAGCACGACGGTGCGTGCCACATGCGGGTAAGGGAAAGTGCCGTTTATCAGCCAGGATTTCCAAGAGGTTTAAGATTCTACCCTGGGAAAAGGTCCTGGGACAGAAAGCGATTGTGCCTTTTCTAAGAGTAATGAGGCCTCATCATTGGCACCTGAGAGCCCAAGGCTGCCACCTTTTCCCTGGGCTCAAAGCTCGATGGAGCATGCCAAGTACGGGTGAGGGAAAGTGCTGTTTTTCAGCCCAGAATTCCAGATAGAATCAGATACCTCCAAGGGAAAAGGAGCCAGGAGAGAAAGCGATTGTGCCTTTCCTAGGGGTAATGGGGCCCCATCATTGGTACCTGAGAGCCCAAGCCTGCCACCTTTTCCCTGGGCTCAAAGCTCAAAGGAGTGTGCCAGGTGCGGGTCAGGGTACGTGCTCTTTTTCAGCCCAGATTTCCAGACTGACGAAGATTTCTCCCAGGGAAAAAGTGCCAGGACAGAAAGCGATTGTTCCTTTTCTAGGGTAAATGCGGCGCACTCATTGGCTCCTGAGATCCCAAGGCTGTCACCTTTTCCCTGGTCTCAATGCCTGACGTTGCGTTTCACATGCGGTTTTTTCAGCCCCAAATTCCAGACGGACCAAGATTCCTCCCAGGGAAAAGGTGATAGCACAGAAAGCGATTGTTCCTTTTCTAATGTTAATGCGGCTCCACTTTTGGCAGCTGAGAGCTCAAGGCTGCCACCTTTTCCCTGGGCTCAAAGCTCGACGGAGCGTGCCAAGTGTGGGAAGGAAAGTGCCATTTTTCATCCCAGAATTCCAGACGGATCAGGATCCTTCCCAGGGAATAGGTGCTAGGACAGAAAGCTATTGTGCCTTTTCTAGGGGTAATGGGGCACCATCATTGGCACCTGAGATCCCAAGCCTGCCACCTTTTCCCTGGCCTCAATGCTTGATGAAGTATGCCAGGTGTGGTTCTGGGAAAGCGTAATTTTTCAGCCCAGATTTCCAGACAAACCAAGATTCCTCCCTGGGAAAAGGTGCCAGGACAGAAAACCTTTGTTCCTTTTCTAGGGTTAATGGGGCCCCATCATTAGCACCTCACAGCCCAAGGCTGCCATCTTTGGGCGCAAAGCCCAACGGTGCGTGCCACATGCAGTTTTTTCAGCCCAGAATTCCAGACGGACGATTATTCCTCCCTCGAAAAAACGTGCCAGGACAGAAAGCAATTGTGCCTTTTCAAAGGGTATTGGCACCCCATCATTGGCACCTGAGAGCCCAAGGCTGCCACCTTTTTCCTGGGCTCAAAGCTCGACGGTGCATGCCAAGTGCGGGTCCGGGACAGTGCCGTTTTTCAGCCCAGAATTCCAGACCTATGAAGATTCCTCAGAGGGAAAAGGTGCCAGGACAGAAGGCGATTGTTCCTTTTCTAGGGTTAATGGGTCCCCATCATTGGCACCTGAGAGTCCAAGACCTCAACATTTTCCCTGGGCGCAAAGCCCGACGGAGCGTGCCAGGTACAGGTTTTTCAGCCTAGAATTCCAGACGAACCAAGATTCCACCAAGGGAAAATGTGCCAGGACAGTAAGCGATTGTTCCTTTTCCAGGATTAATGGGGCCCCTTCATTGGCACCTGACAGCCCAAGCCTGCCACCTTTTCACTGGGAACAAAGCTCGACGGAGCCTGCCACGTGTGGGTCTGGGAAAGTGCTTTCTGTCCTGGCTCCTTTTCCCTGGGAGGAATCATCGTCCATCTGGAATTCTGGGCTGAAAAAACCGCATATGACACCCACCGTCGGGCTATGCGCTCAGGGAAAAGGTTGCAGCCTTCGGCTGTCAGGTGTCAATGATGGGTCCCCATTACTCCTAGAAAAGGAGAAATCGATTCCTGTCCTGGCACCTTTTCCCAGGGAAGAATCTTCATCTGGAAATCTGGGCTGAAAAATCACGCTTTCTCAGAACCGCACCCGGCAAACTCCGTCGAGCTTTGAGGCCAGGGAAAAGGTGGCAGCCTTGGGCTCTCAGGCGCCAATGATTGGGCGCCTTAAATCCAGAAATGGAAAAATCACTTTCTATCTTGGAACTTTATCCCAGGGTAGAATCTTAAACCTCCTGGAATTCTGGGCTGATAAACAGCACTTTCCCTGACCTGCAACTGACACGCTCCATCGAGCTTTGAGCCCAGGGAAAAGGTGGCAGCCTTGGGCTTTTAGCTGCCAATGATGGGGCCCTATTACCCTTAGAAAAGGCACAATCGCTTTCTGTCCTGGAACATTTTCCCTGGGAGGAATCTTGATGCGTCTGGAATTCGGGGATGAAAAAGGGCACTTTCCCGGACTCACACGTGGCAGGCTCCGTCGAGCTTTGAGCCCACGATAAATGTGGCAGCCTTGAACGCTCAGGTGCCAATGATGTGGCCCCATTAACCCTAGAAAAGGCACAATCGCTTTCTGTCCTAGCACCTTTTCCCTGGGAGGAATCTTCATCCTTCTGGTATTCAGGGCTGAAAAACCCACAAGTGGCACGCACCGTCGGGCTTTGCGCTAAGGGAAAAGTGACACTCTTGTGCTGTCAGGTGCCAATGAGGGGGCCGCATTAACCCTAGAATTGGAACAATCGCTTTCTGTCCTGGCACCTTTTCCCTGGCAGGAATCTTCGTCCATCTGGAAATCTGGGATGAAAAATTGCACTTTCCCAGACCCACAGCTGGCACGCTCTCTCTAGCTTTGTGTCCAGTGAAAAGGTGGCAGTCTTGGGCTCTCAGGTGCCAATGATGGGGACCCATTAACCCTAGAAAAGGCACAACTGCTTTCTGTTCTGGCACGTTTTTCCTGGGGAGGAATCATCGTCCGTCTGGAATTTGGGGCTGAAAAAACCGCATGTGGCACGCACCGTCGGGCTTTGCGCCCAGGGAAAAGGTGGCAGCCTTCGGCTCTCAGGTGCCAATGATGGGGCCCCTTAAACCTAGAAATGGAAAAATCGCTTTCTGTCTTGGCACTTTATCCCAGGGTAGAATCTTAAGCTGACTGGAATTCTGGTTGATAAACGGCACTTTCCTTGACCCACACCTGGCACGCTGCGTTGTGCTTTGAGCCCAGGGAAAAGGTGGCAGCCTTGGGCTCACAGCTGCCAATGATGTGGCCGCATTACCCCAAGAAAAGGCACAATCGCTTTCTGTCCTAGCACCTTTTCACTTTGACTAATCTTGGTCCATCTGGAATTCTGGGCTGAAAAAAGGCACTTTACCTGACCCGCAGGTGGCACGCACCATCGATCTTTCAGCCCAGGGTAAAGGTGGCAGCCTTGGACTCTCAGGTGCCTAAAATGGGTCCACATTAACCCTAGAAAAGAAAGAATCGCTTTCTGTCCTGGCACGATTTCCAAGGGAGGAATGTTCATTTTTCTGGATTGAAAAACCCGCATGTGACAGGGACCGTTGGGGTGCTCACCGAGGGAAAAGGTGGCAGCATTGGCTCTCAAGTGCCAATGATGGGGCCCCATAAACCCTAGAAAAGGAACAATCACTTTCTGTCCTGGCACTTTTTTCCCTAGCAGTAATCCTCGTCCATCTGGAATTCTGGGCTGAGAAACGGCACTTTCCCGGACCCCACCTGGCACACTCCCTCGAGCTTTGAGCCCAGGGAAAAGGTGACAGCCTTGGGCTGTCATGTGGCAATGAGAGGGCCGCATTTACCCTTGAACTGGAACAATCGCTTTCTGTCCTGGAACATTTTCCATATGAGGAATCTTCATCATTCTGGAAATCTGGGTTGAAAAACAGCATGTACCCTTACCCGCCGCTGGCACACTCCATCGAGCGTTGAGCCCAGGGAAAAGGTGGCAGCCTTGGGTTATCAGATGGCAATGATGGGGCCCCATTACCCCTAGGAAACGCATAATCGCTTTCTGTCCTGGCACATTTTCCCTGGGAGGAATCTTTGTCTGTCTGGAATTCTGGGCTGAAAAACGGCACTATCCAGACCCGTACTTGGCACGCTCCGTCGAGCTTTGAGCCCAGGCAAAAGGTGGCAGCCTTGGGCTCTCAGGAGTCAATGATGGGGCCGTATTAACCCAAGAAATGGAACAATCCCTTTCTGTCCTGGCGCCTTTTCCTAGGGAGGAATCATCGTCTGTCTTGAATTCTGGGCTTAAAAAAGAGCATGTGGCATGCACCGTCCGGCTTTACGCCCAGGGAAAAAATGGGGGCCTTGGACTCTCCAGTGCCAATGATGAGGCCCCATTAACCCAAGAAATGTAAAAATTGCTTTCTGTCCTGGCACCTTTTCCATGGGAGTAATCTTCATCCGTCTGGAAATCTCGGCTGAAAAAACAGCACATTCCTGGACTCGCAGTTGGCACGCTCCATTGAGCTTTGAGCCCAGGCAAAAGGTGGCAGCCTTGGGCTCTCAGGTGCCAATGATGGGGCCCCATTATTATTAGAAAACGCACAAACGCTTTCTCTCCTGGCACCTTTTCCCTGGGAGGAATCTTCATCCGTCTGGAATTCTGGGATGAAAATCGGCACTTTCCTGGACCCGCACAGGGTACGCACCATTGAGTTTTGCGACCACGGAATAGGTGGCAGCCTTGGGCTCTCAGGTGCCAATGATGGGGCCCCATTACCTTTACAAAATACACAATCGTTTCCTGTCCTGACATCTTTTCCCAGTGAGAAATCTTCATCCGTCTGGAAATCTGGGCTGAAAAAATGGCACTATCCCTGACCCGCACAACAATGCACCGTCGAGTATTGCGACCTGGGTAAAGGTGGCAGCTTTGAGCTCTCACATGCCAATGATGGAGACCCATTACCCCTAGAACTGGAACAATCGCTTTCTCTCCTGGCACCTTTTCCCTGGGAGGAATCTTCATCGGTCTGTAATTTTGTGCTGAAAAATGGCACTTTACCAGACCCGCACGTAGCACGCTCCGTCGAGCTTTGCGACCAGAGTAAAGGTGGCAGCCTTGGGCTCTCAGGTGCCAATGATGGAGCCCCATTACCTTTACAGAATGCTCAATGGCTTTGTGTCCTGGCAACTTTTCCCTGGGAGGAATCTTCATTGGTCTGGAATTCTGAACTGAAAAATGGCACTTTCCCGGACCCTCACGTAGCATGCACCGTCGAGCGGCACGCCAAGGGTAAAGGAGGCTGCCTTGGGCTCTCAGGTGTCAATGATGGGAGCCCGATTAACCCTAGAAATGGAACAATCGCTTTCTGTCCTGGGAGCCTCTTCCCTGTGAGGAGTCTTCATCCGTCTGGAATTCAGGGCTGAAAAACAGCACTTTCCCGGACAAGAAAGTGGTATGCGCCGTTGCTGTTTGCGCCCACGGAAAAGGTGGCAGCCTTGAACTCTCAGGTGCCAATGATGGGTCCCCGTTAACACTAGATAAATAACAATCGCTTTCTGTCCTGGGAGCCTTTTCCCTGGGAGGAATTTTTGTCCGTCTAGAATTCTGGGCTGAAAAACGGCACTTCCCCAGACCCGCAAGTGGAACGCACCGTCGAGCTTTGTGCCCAGGCAAAAGGTGGCAGCCTTGGGCTCTCAGGTGCCAATGATGGGGCCCCATTACCCATACAAAAGACACAATCGCTTTCTGTCCTGGCACCTTTTCCCAGGGAGGAATCTTCATCGGTCTGGAATTCTGGAATGAGAAACGGCAATTTCCCGGACCCTCACATAGCACGCATGGTCGAGCTTTGCACCCAGGGTATAGGAGGCAACCTTGGGCTCTCAGGTGCCAATGATGGGGCCCGATTAACCCTAGAAATGGAACAATCGCTTTCTGTCCTGGGAGCCTTTTCCCTGGGAGGAGTCTTCATCCGTCTGGAATTCAGGGCTGAAAAATGGCACTTTCCCGGTCCCGCACAGGGTACGCACTGTCGAGCTTTGCGCCCACGGAAAAGGTGGCAGCCTTGAACTCTCAGGTGCCAAAGATGGGGTCCAATTAGCATTACAAAATACACAATGACTTTGTCTCCTGGTACCTTTTCCCTCTGAGGAATCTTCATAGGTCTGGAATTCTGGGCTGAAAAATGGCACTTTCCCGGACCCGCACATGGAACGCTCCGTCGAGCTTTGTGCCCAGGGAAAAGGTGGCAACCTTGGGCTCTCAGGTGTCCATTTTGGGGCTCCATTAACCCTAGAAAAGGCACAATCGCTTTCTGTCCTGGCACCTTTTCCCTGGGAGAAATCTTCATCGGGCCCGAATTCTGGGATGAGAAACAGCACATTCCTGGACCCGCAAGTGGCACGCACCGTCGAGTTTTGCGCTCAGGGAAAAGGGGGCAGCCTTTGGCTCTCAGGTGCCAATGATGGGGCCCGATTAACCCTAGAAATGGAACAATCGCTTTCTGTCCTGGGAGCCTTTTCCCTGGGAGGAATTTTCGTCCGTCTAGAATTCTGGGCTGAAAAACAGCACTTCCCCAGACCCGCAAGTGGAACGCACCGTCGAGCTTTGTGCCCAGGCAAAAGGTGGCAGCCTTGGGCTCTCAGGTGCCAATGATGGGGCCCCATTACCCATACAAAAGGCACAATCGCTTTCTGTCCTGGCACCTTTTCCCAGGGAGGAATCTTCATCGGTCTGGAATTCTGGAATGAGAAACGGCAATTTCCTGGACCCTCACATAGCACGCATGGTCGAGCTTTGCGCCCAGGGTATAGGAGGCAACCTTGGGCTCTCAGGTGCCAATGATGGGGCCCGATTAACCCTAGAAATGGAACAATCGCTTTCTGTCCTGGGAGCCTTTTCCCTGGGAGGAGTCTTCATCCGTCTGGAATTCAGGGCTGAAAAATGGCACTTTCCCGGTCCCGCACAGGGTACGCACTGTCGAGCTTTGCGCCCACGGAAAAGGTGGCAGCCTTGAACTCTCAGGTGCCAAAGATGGGGTCCAATTAGCATTACAAAATACACAATGACTTTGTCTCCTGGCACCTTTTCCCTCTGAGGAATCTTCATAGGTCTGGAATTCTGGGCTGAAAAATGGCACTTTCCCGGACCCGCACATGGAACGCTCCGTCGAGCTTTGTGCCCAGGGAAAAGGTGGCAACCTTGGGCTCTCAGGTGTCCATTTTGGGGCTCCATTAACCCTAGAAAAGGCACAATCGCTTTCTGTCCTGGCACTTTTTCCCTGGGAGAAATCTTCATCGGGCCCGAATTCTGGGATGAGAAACAGCACATTCCTGGACCCGCAAGTGGCACGCACCGTCGAGTTTTGCGCTCAGGGAAAAGGGGGCAGCCTTTGGCTCTCAGGTGCCAATGATGGGGCCCGATTAACCCTAGAAATGGAACAATCGCTTTCTGTCCTGGGAGCCTCTTCCCTGTGAGGAGTCTTCATCCGTCTGGAATTCAGGACTGAAAAACGGCACTTTCCTGGACAGGAAAGTGGTACGCGTCGTTGATGTTTGCGCCCACGGAAAAGGTGGCAGCCTTGAACTCTGAGGTGCCAATGATGGGGCACCATTGACCCTAGAATAAGACAATTCGATTTCTGACCTGGCACCTTTTCCCTGGGAGGTATCTTCGTCCGTCTGGAATTCTGGGTTCAAAATAGGCACTGCCCCAAACCCTCACAAGGTCGAGCTTTGCTCCCAGGGAAAAGGGGGCAGCCTTGGGCTCTCAAGTGCCAGTGATGGGGCCCCATTACCCTAGAAAAAGGAGAAATCCATTCGTGTCCTGGCACCTTTTCCCAGGGAGGAATCTTCATCGGTCTGGAATTCTGGAATGAGAAACGGAAATTTCCCGGACCCTCACGTAGCACGCACCGTCGAGCTTTGCACCCAGGTTAAAGGAGGCAAACTTGGGCTCTCAGGTGCCAGTGATGGGGCCCCATTAACCCTAGAAATGGAACAATCGCTTTCTGTCCTGGCACCTTTTCCCAGGGAGAAATCTTCATCCGTCTGGAATTCTGGGCTAAAAAATGGCACTTTCCCAAACAAGAAAGTGGCGGCACGCACCCTTGACATTTGCGCCCAGGCAAAAGGTGGCAGCCTTGGGCTCTCAGGTGCCAAAGATGGGGCCCCATTAACCCTAGAAATGGAACAATCGCTTTCTGTCCTGGCACCTTTTCCCAGGGAGAAATCTTCATCCGTCTGGAATTCTGGGCTAAAAAATGGCACTTTCCCAAACAAGAAAGTGGCACGCACCCTTGACATTTGCGCCCAGGCAAAAGGTGGCAGCCTTGGGCTCTCAGGTGCCAAGGATGGGGCCCCGTTAACACTAGAAAAATAACACTTGCTTTCTGTCCTGGCACATTTTCCCTGGAAGGAATCTTCGTCCGTCTGGAATTCTGGGCTGAAAAATGGCACTGCCCCAAACCCGCACAAGGTACACACCGTCGAGCTTTGCGTCCAGGGAAAAGGGGGCAGCCTTGGGATCTCAGGTGCCAATGATGGTGCCCCATTACCCCTACAAAAGGCACAATGGCTTTCTGTCCTGGCACCTTTTCCCAGGGAGGAATCTTCACCGGTTTGGAATTCTGGTCTGAGAATCGGCACTTCCCTGGACCCGCAAGTGGAACGCACCATGGAGCTTTGCGTCCAGGGAAAAGGTGGCAGTCTTGGGCTCTCAGGTGCCAATGATGGGGCCCCATTACCTTTACAAAAAGCACAATGGCTTTCTGTCCTGGCACCTTTTCCCTGGGAGGAATCTTCATTGGTCTGGAATTCTGGGCTGTAAAATGGAATTTTCTGGGACCAGCACGTGGCACGCACTGTCGTGCTTTGCGCCCAGGGAAAAGGAGGCAACCTCTGGCTCTCAGATGCCAATGACGGGCCCCCATTAACACTAGAAATGGAACAATCGCTTTCTGTCCTGGGAGCCTTTTCCCTGGGAGGAGTCGTCATCCGTCTGGAATCCTGGGCTGAACAAAGCACTTTCTCTGACCTGCACGTGGCAGGCACTATCTAGCTTTGCGCCCAGGGAAATGGTGGCAGCCTTGGGCTCTCAGGTGCCAATGATGGGTCCCCGTTAACACTAGATAAATAACAATCGCTTTCTGTCCTGGCACCTTTTCCCTGGGAGGAATCTTCATCGGTCTGGAATTCTGGGCTGAAAACATCTCTTTCCCTTACCCGCATGTGGCACGCACCGTCGAGCTTTGCGCCCAGGGAAAAGGTGGCAGCCCTGGGCTCTCAGCTGCCAATTTTGGGGCCCCATTAACCCTAGAAAATGCACAATCGCTTTCTCTCCTGGCACATTTCCCAGGGAGAAATCTTCGCTGGCCTGGAATTCTGGGACGAGAAACGGCACATTCCCGGACTTACACGTGGCCCGCGCCGTCGACATTTGCGCCCAGGCAAAAGGTGGCAGCCTTGGGCTCTCAGGTGCCAATGATGGGGCCCCATTACCCCCTAGAAAAGGCACAATGGCTTTCTGTCCTGACTCCTTTTCCCAGGGAGGAATCGATTTCCGTCTGGAATTCTGGGCTGAAAAATGGCCCTTTCCCGGACCCGCACAGGGTATGCACCGTCGAGCTTTGCACCCAGGGAAAAGGTGGCAGCCTTGGGCTCTCAGGTTCCAGTTTTGGGGCCCCATTACCTAGAAAAGGCACAATCGCTTTCTGTCCTGGCACCTTATCTCAGGGAGACATCTTCATCGTCCTGGAATTCTGGGCTGAAAAATGGCACTTTCCCGGACCCGCAAGTGGCACGCGCCTTCAAGTTTTTCGCCCAGGGAAAAGGTGGCAGCCTTGGGCTCTCAGGTGCACGTGATGGGACCCCATTCACCCTAGAAAAGGAGAAATCGATTTCTGTCCAGGCACCTTTTCCCTCTGAGGAATCTTCATCGGTCTGGAAACCTGGAATGAGAAACGGCAATTTCCCGGACCCTCACGTTATCACGCACCTTTGAGCTTTACGCCCAGGGAAAAGGCGACAAACTTGGGCTCTCAGCTGCCTGTGACGGCGCCTGATTTCCTTTAGAAAAGGCACAATGGCTTTCTGTCCTGGCACTTTTCCCTGGGAGTAATCGTCTTCCTTCTGGAATTCTGGGTTTGAAAAACGGCCCTTTCCCGGACCCGCACAAGGTACGCACCGTCGAGCTTTGCGCCCAGGTGAAAGGTGGCAAACTTGGGCTCTCAGGTGCCAATGATGGGGCCGCATTACTTCTAGAAAATGCACAGTGGCTGTCTGTCCTGGCACCTTTACCCAGGGAGGCAATTTCGTCCGTCTGGAATAGTGGGCTGAAAAACAGCACTTTCCCGGTCACGCACGTATCACGCACTGTCGAGCTTTTCGCCCTGGGAAAAGGTGGCAGCCTTGGGCTCTCAGGTGCTCTTCTAACACGTGAAACTCTTGATTTCTGACAGACAGGAGACATCAGGGCACATATTTCTTATGGTTTTGGAAAGTAAATCATTTGCATCTAAAACTCCAGGTCTGGAGCTTGCTTTCATGGTGAAAAGCACTGTTGTTCCTTAGGGGAAGCTCAACGAGCAAAGTGCAACTTTGCTTTGCTAACAAGTGAAACAGTCGATTCCTCTCAGACAGAAGGCATTAGGACACAGTATTCTTATGGCTCTGGCTAGTGCATCACATGCATCAGAGAGTCCAGGACTGGAGCTCTCTTTCTGGATGCAAAGCACAGTTGTTCCTTAGGGGAAGTTCAGCTTTAGAAAGATTCTCATATGCATCTGAGAATCCTGGACTGGATCTTTCTTTCTCGGTGAAAAACAACTTTGTTCCTTAGGGGAAGCTCATCACGCAAAGTGCAACTTTTCGTTGCTAACAAGAGAAACAGCTGATTCTTGCAAGACAGAAGGCATAAGGATACACATTTCTTATGGCTTTGGTAAGTGAATAATATGCATCAGAGAATCCAGGCCTGGATCTTTCTGTCTCGGTGAAAAACAACGTTGTTCCTTAGGGGAAGCTCATCTCGCAAAGTGCAACTTTTCGTTGCTAACAAAAGAAACAGCTGATTCTTGCAAGACAGAAGGCATAAGGACACACATTTCTTATGGCTTTGGTAATGAATCATATGCATCAGAGAATCCAGGCCTGGATCTTTCTTTCTCCGTGAAAATCACAGTGGTTCCATAAAGGAGCTCTTCTCGTAAAGTGCAACTAACTCTCCCGTCATCTGCTATAGTGTGACACGGTTGATTCGTGCCAGACAGAAGGCTGCAAGATACATATTTTTTATGGATTTGGAAAGAGAATTATATGCATCAGAGAATCCAGGACTGGAGCGTTCTTTCTCCGTGAAAGAAACAGTTGTTACTTATGGGAATGTACTCTCGCAAAGTGTAGCGAAGAGTCCCATCTGTGCTAACAAGTGAAACAGCTGATTCTTGCCGATACACATTTGTTATGGCTTTGGAAAATGAATCACATGCATCAGAGAATCCAGGCCTGGAGCTTTATTTCTCAGTGAGAAACAGACTTGTTCTTTATGGGAAGCTCATCTTCCAAAATGCAACTAACAGTGCCATGCTCTGCTAACAAGTGGAAACTTGATTCCTGCCAGAGAGAATACATTATGGCACTCATTTCTAACGGCTTTTGAAAGTGAATCATATGCATCAGATAATCCATGCCTGGAGCTTTCTTATTTGGCAAAAGCACAAGTGCTCCTTGAAGCAAGCTCATCTCGCAAAGTGCAAATAAAAGTTCCATGGTCCTTTAACAAGTGAAACATTTGATTCCTGCCAGACAGAACATATAAGGAAACACATTTCTTATGGTTTTGGAAAGTGAATCCTATGCATCTGAGAATCAAGGCCTGGAGCTTTCTTACTCTGAAAAAAGCACAGGTGCTCCTTTTAGGAAGTTCATCTCACAAAGTGCAAATAATAATCACTTACTCTGGTAACAAGTGTAAGAGTTGATTCCTGCCAGACAGAAGGCATGAGGATACACATTTGTTATGGTTTTGGAAAATGAATGATATGCAAGAGTGAATCGAGGCCTGGAGCTTTCTTACTCTGGGAAAAGCACCGTTGCTCCTTATAGGAAGTTCATCTCGAAAAGTGCAGTTAACAGTTCCATGCTCTGCTAAATTTAAAAGAGTTTATTCCTGCCAGACAGAAGGCATCAGGAACGATATTTCTTCTGGATTGGAAAGTGAATCATATGTATCTAACAATCCAGAGCTTAAGCTTGCTTTCTCGGTGAAAATCACACTGGTTCCTTAGAGAAGCTCATCTCGCAAAGTGCAACTAACAGTGCCATGATCTGCTACAATGTGACACAGTTGATTCCTGCCAGAGAGAATGCATCGGGATACACCAATGATAGGGCCCCATTAACCTTAGAAAAGGAACAATTACTTTCTGTCCTGCCTCATTTTCCCTGGCAGGAATCTTGGCCCATCTGCAATTCCGGGATGAAAAAAGGCTTGTACCTGCCTAAAACAATAGAGGTTTGCATCAAGATGAAAGTTCAGATCTTTGTGGTCTCAGGTGCCAATGATGGGGCCCAATTAACACTACAAAAGGAGCAATCCTTTTATATCTTGGCACCTTTTCCCTGGGAGAAATCTTTGTCCATCTGCAATTCAGACCTGAAGCTTTCTTTCTCTGTGAAAAACACAGTTCTTCATTAGGGGAAGCTCACCTAGCAAAGTGCAACTTTGCTCTGCTGCCAAGTGAAACATTTGATTCCTGCCAGAGAGAAGGCATCAGACAAACCTTTCTCATGGCTTTGGATAGTGAATTAGGTTTAGGATTAGGGTTAGGTTTAGCTTTAGGGTCAGGGTTTGTGTCGGGGTCAGGGTCAGGGTTAGTGTTACAGTTTAAGGGGTCAGGGTTAGGGTCAGGGTCAGGGTTAAGGTGAGAGTCATGGTCAGGGTTAGGGTTAGGGTTAGGGTTAGGGTTTGGGACCCCCACAGTTTACAGTAAGCACTAGGGTTAGGGTAAGTTAGGGTTAGGGTTAGAGTTAGGGTTAGTGTTAGAGTTAGGGTTAGGGTTAGGGTTAGGGTTAGGGTTAGGGTTAGGGTTAGGGTTAGGGTTAGGGTTAGGGTTAGGGTTAGGGACCTCCACAGTTTACAGTAAGCACTAGGGTTAGGGTTAGGGTTAGGGTTAGGGTTAGGGTTAGGGTTAGGGTTAGGGTTAGGTTTAGGGTTAGGGTTAGGGTTAGGGTTAGGGTTAGGTTTAGGGTTAGGGTTAGGGATAGGGTTAGGGTTTGGGACTCCCACAGTTTACAGTAAGTACTAGGGTTAGGCTTAGGGTTAGGGTTAGGGTTAAGGTTAGGCTTAGGGTTAGGGTTTGGGACCCCCACAGTTTACAGTAAGCACTAGAGTTAAGGATAGGGTTAGGGTTAGGGTTAGGGTTAGGGTTGGAGATTAAGTTTAGGGTTAGGGTTTGGGACCCCCACAGTTTACAGTAAGCACTAAGGTTAGCGTTAGGGTTAGGGTTACGGTTAGGGTTAGGTTTGGTACGCCCACAGTTTACAGTAAGCACTAGGGTTAGGGTTAGGGTTAGGGTTAGGGTTAGGGTTAGGGTTAGGGTTAGGGTTAGGGTTAGGGTTAGGGTTAGGGTTAGGGTTAGGGTTAGGGTTACGGTTAGGGTTAGAGTTAGGGTTTGGGAGCCCCGCAGGTTACAGTAAGCACTAGGTTTAGGGGTAGGGTTAGGGTTAGGGTTATGGTTAGGGTTAGGGCTAGGTTTAGGGTTAGGGTTGGGGACCCTCACAGTTTACAGTAAGCACTAGGGTTAGGGTTAGGGTTGCGGTTAGGGTGTAGGGTTAGGGTTAGGGTTAGGGTTAGGGTTAGGGTTAGGGTTAGGGTTTGGGACCCCCACAGTTTACAGTAAGCACTAGGGTTAGGGCTAGGGTTAGGGTTAGGGTTAGGGTTAGGGTTAGGGTTAGGGTTAGGTTTTGGGACCCCCACAGTTTACAGTAAGCACTAGGGTTAGCGTTAGGGTTAGGGTTAGGGTTAGGGTTAGGGTTTTGGTTAGGTTTAGGTTTAGGGTTAGGGTTAGGGTTAGGTTTAGCATTAGGGTTAGGGTTAGGGTTAGGGTTTTGGGACCCCCATAGTTTACAGAAAGCACT